>NC_063205.1:469438-489438 GCF_017589495.1 Alosa alosa
GAGCGAGTCGCGAATCCGCTTTGTGGGATTGGAGCCGATGTAAGACTGGTAGGGCATCCGAGGACCAACGCCCAGTATTTTAATTTGTTGTCCGATAAGCCGTTGAGCGCAGCTGTTGTGGCAGCTCCTATCCTGAAGGAGGTATGGAGTAGCATCCGGAAAACCAGGATTTGACTAGAATGTTTTTAAGAGTGTCTGAATCTGTGGTGAGTGATGGGTAGCCCTTCGCCTGACACTAAGAGCTGGCTAGTAGATCTAAGCTTGAGCTGACCGGTATGACATGTAGTGAGATAGGTATTGAAAGGCTGGAAGATCTGAGGCGGAGTTAAAAATGAATATGGAGGTCCTTTCGAACTGATCGGTTTTACTCTGTTTGATGGTAAATCGAATGGTGGGTCTTGGTCTAGCTGTTCTAGATTCATGCACGAAAGTGGACATCGGGAATGAAGAGAGACGAAGGGCATGTAAACTCGCTTATATCTCAGCAGCCCAAAAAAAGGCCAGTATAAAACATAACGGAGATGGTGAAATCGGAATGTGGGTGATGCGAACCCTTTGGGCGAAGGGTAGCGAGGCAGGTGGAGAATGCTTTGAGGTAATGGGAAGGCGGAGTCTTGGGGACTGGCTGTTGCCTACGGATACCTTTGATTAATGGGAAGACTATCCTGGTGTCAGAGAAGGAAGGGCATTCGGAGTCGGGAGGAGTTTGTAGACGAAATGAATGCCAGCTAGGTAGACTCTAATGGAAGAGACTTTGATCCCGAGTGAAGTGTGGGCGTAGGTGATAAATGATGATATGGTGACTGCATCGAAACTGGGAAATGGTAGTGAGTGCTTTGCATGGAATCCACGCACCCATCAAGCAGTCCAGTAGGACTGCATGGTCCTGCGCGAGGGGCTTGAGGGCTAGGTCGGCCGTGGATGGGCTGAAGATAGCTGAGGGTGGTTTATAGGAAGATGGTCTCCCGGGGTGCTGGGGAGTGGGAGTAGGGTACCGGTCCGCCTCTGGAGCCAAGTTTGAATCTCTGACGAGATGAGGGTTCCTGGTGATCGCTGTGACGGTGGTGGTGGAATGCTGCAGCTGCGAGGAGGCGTGGCAGGGCCCAGCGCTGTGGCTAAAGAATAGTTTTGCGCCGAACGGACGTCGTGGTCCGGGCACCGGCTGAGTGCTGATGATGACCCGCTGCGGAGGGCTGGTCTAGCAGAGCCGGGGAAGAGATGGGATGGGAGAAAAGGGGAGGAGGGAAGCCGCTGACGCTGACCGAAGTGGAGCAACCTGTGACAGGGTCGCGGAAGTGGGACGTGGGAGGAAGAGAGGGTTAGGGGGGAATAGCGACGCTGTCACTATCGGGTGCCGGGCTGAGACCAGGTGCTCGCTAACCAGAAGAGAGATGGGGAGCTAGCGAGGTGAATCTTCTAACTGACGCTTTGGTGAGTTGAGTCGCAGTTCAGACGGGCTCCCCGGAATGGAAAAGGGAGGGGAAAAGGGGAGGGAGGGAGCAGTCGTCGGAACGACTGGAGGTGGGGCAGCCCTGGACCGAGTCCTGGCTAGGGAGGTGGGATGGGGAGGGAAAGAAGGGGTGGGGAGAGCGACGCTTGTCGCTACCGGGCCGCCTGGAGAAGTGGGGTTGGACCCGGAAATACGGCGTAGATGCGGCGGAATGGGCCTGAGCCGGTGGACGGGCAGTGGCTGTGGCTGAAGCAGCGGAATGATACGCTCTGAAGCGGTGGTGGTGCCGGAAGGTTCTTTGTCGGGCGCGCCTGGTCGGGCGGGGTGGCTGGTGGTGTGTGCTTCATCCAGCTGAATGGGCTTACGGAAGGAACCGAAGGCTGGGATGCCAGAAAGAGCAGCTTGCTTCCTGGTCTGGGGGAGGAAACAAAGCGAGGGAGCGGGAAGGCGAAAAGGACCGGGCTATCCGACGCGCTAAAAGGCGGAGGAGATGGAACTTCCTATCCGGACTTCCACGGAACGCCTTGCCGCGGAATGGAGAGTGCTGCGGATGCGAGCCACTGTCCAGTGGGTAGGGTCATCGCTTGCTGGCGCTGGGTCCTGGTGCTGCCGCGAGCTGAGGCTGCTGAGCGGGAAATACCGACCCCGCACGGGGCAGGAGAGGAGCACCTTCTGGCGAATTTGTGTGTCCTGGGTTCCCTACGCTTGGCTGGGCGAGGGGGAACTAAAAGGATTATTTTTGCCCAGCGAGGGCCCTGGGTGGGTGGGTGTTGGCGGACGGTTGTCCTCCAGATCGCTGGAAGAGGCGCTTGATTTCCAGTTCCATGTTTTGTCTTTAGCGTATTCTCGCGAAACGCCGGAGCTGCAGGACGGATGGAAAAGGAGGTCGGCTTAAATATGGGCCTACCCTCGCGGGCGCAGTGGGTGAGTTAATTGCTGTCAATCATCCCGAAGGCTCCTCCCGAACTTTGTTTAGAAAACATCATTAAGCACGACAGTTTTGGGAAACAGTCAGAACTTTACATGTTGGTTAGTTGAACGATGCATCCTGTTAGTAAAAGCTAATCTCCGAAGTTGTACGGGAAACGCCCCCAGATCAGTTTGTAGGCCATTAGCAATCTGTTTATTTTATTTTATGAAGCCTACACAGTATATCACATGCCACATTCTCACTTTCAATAGACAGATGCACAGCCATTGGTCAAGTATTGAGTATAAAGCAATTAAGATAGTACTTCATACTATCATAAAAATTCGTTAAACGAATAGCATTTTGCAACTTGACAAAACACTGGATTAAATATCGTGAGGCACAGGAGAAAACTTGTACATCCATTGGCCCGTGGGGAGATCACATGCCAGTTGCCTCTCCCTTCAGTATGACTTGTTGGCTGTGAGCTTGTTTAAGCCAAAAAAAAACTATTGCAGATATCAATGCGTCTTTTGTTCATGGGTTTGGCCTCACAGCAGAGGCTTAGACAACTATGACCCACGTTTTGGTTTCATAATTTGCACTACTTATTGACTGCAATGTAGTCAATTGACTGCTTGACAGGTTATTTTTATTTTTCTGTACAATACACAAATACATTTGCTTTATGCCGCAGAATTATGCACTTGGATAGCCTATAGAACGGGCACATTTTACCAGCAAACAATGTTTAATGCATTAACTCAAGACGTCAAACATTTTCTAAACAATACAAACAGAAAGCGATGCAGCAGGCAGCAAATGTAGAAGAGTCATGTCCAGTGGAAGAACAAAATGCTGAATGAAGCCCAAATTTATGAAGGCATATCTGGCAAGTTGTTATTTTTTGAAGACGTAAATGGTTGGGCTATAGGCCTAGTTTGCAAGAAGGAGACATAAAGCGTGAGCATGCCACACTATCCACAGCTGTGGTGTGGGGTAGGAGGATTACTGTTAGCGCAGGATTTATATAAAATTCTTCAACAGAAGGCCTGCCCCCTGAATGCAGGCTTGTGGTTTGCGCAGCCTACAGTAAGTAGGTCTAGTGAGTTAGGAGTCCTCTAGACTTCTTTTCAGCTATCTCAGAGGTGGAAAGTTGTCGTTAAGTTGGGGCAGGGCCGGGTTAACAATTCATAGACCCTTGGGAACAAATGTCTGATGGCCTCCCTGCCCCCCAGCCAACGTGGAATCGGGCGGTCAGTTAATAGGCCTATCGTGAAGATTTGTATTGCCATTTAAGGCACGAGCGCATCTGTGAGGCCAAGCCTCACCAAGTAGCCCGTTTGTTTACAACTAACATTACATTTAATTAAACTGCTTATAGGCTATGCCGAAATAGTTTCAACATTTTGAATATCAGTGTCAGGTGAATTAAGAAATGCCTTATGGCTGAAAGCTGCTTGGGATCCCCCCTGTCAAGCAATAACCATACAAAAAGTTAAAAACAGATGACATGATGCGCATCACTGACATAATGCGCAAATAATATAGCCTAGATATTCCAATATATTCGAATACATGTGTTTATTTTAGAGGGGATATTCGAACGTCATTTTTGAGCAATTTTGACAGCCCTAGTCCACTGTAGGCTACGCCAATCGTCTATTAACACCTTCCACTAACCCCGGTGAGTGGGGGTCGCTATAATGCGTGTGAAATAGCACCATTGAGTAGCCTATGCGAAATAGCCTTAAAATCGTTCCGGTGTTGTGTACCTTCTGGTTTCTCCACCTACTGGTTTCCTTGCGCGTGCATGCGCTGCAGCAGTTGTCAGACATTCACAAGGATTAAAGTTTTCCGTCATACGACGGATTTCCGTCAATTTGATTTTAGAAATGTGATATTTGAGATCGATGCAGATCCGATGAAAAAAAAAAATAGGAGGGGGGGGGACTATCACCTTTTCTTTTCCTTTTTTAAGGCAACTACAAATATTAGGTTGGATGAATTAATGTGTGTGATGGTAAATGTTTAAAGACCTAATAGTGTTCTTGAGAACTTTCTGTGTCTCAATCAGTGACCGCTCAAGAATCAGCCGTCAGCCATGAGTTTCACTTTGTTTATGTTGTAGCTACACGCTTGTCTCATTGGCCTGGGGCGTTTGCTTAAAAAAAGAACACGATGGAGGACTAATAACGGTCCAAAAGTTGGATTATAGTGACACAATCGATACAGCTGATGAGGTTGGCCAATCCTTTAACTTTTTGGATATGATATTGTGAGCTCTATGTGCGAATTCGAAAAGAAGCGAGGGCTGTGTTCTTTCCGTGCATCAATGAAGACAATTTCTTACTATCGCCAACTCTTTGTCAGGGGGAGGTCATTAATTTTGGGTGTCACCTATGACTTGAACAGATAGCCTGCTATGCCACCCAATGTAGGCTACTATTATTGTTACAGTTTTTAATCAATGCAACTAATATTATGTACAGCCAATAATATAAATCGTGAGCCTATGCAATTTATTATCCCGTCTGTTATGACATGTACAACAATGTTTTTCACAATTTGCTCGAAGGTTTTGACTGAGCGTGTTAACATAAAATAATAATAATATTGTCATCATCCTAACTGTTTAGTAAGGGGGTCAGTCGTGTTTGTGACGCACAGACAGCCTTGTGGCCTATTTTGCTTAGGCCTCACTTTTAATGACAGTAGGTTGTGAGTGTATGTTGACAAAAAATAAACCATGCAATTAAAATAGTCAACTTAAAACTTTGCTATAAAATATGATTAATTTATAGCACAAAACCATAACCAGTAGGCCTACCAGAACCTCGCATATTAGCGTCATTTGTGTGTGTCTATTTGGCAAGGCCACTATGCGTACACAATGCGTTGTTGCTAAAGGAAGGCAGGTGTCAAAAGTTAAAAAATAAATGGAGATGGGCGGCTGTTGGAAATGGGGGAGAACTAACAAGCCATGGTGTAAAGAAATTAAAGTGCCAGGGGTTTGCTTTTGCGCAGTTTGCTGCAAGAAAATTGTTTATGAATGCAATAGAAAAACGTTTTAGTACGCCACCAATCAGCAGACCGCCATAAGATTAACGTTCGTGCATTTCAGGACATCTTCCCCACCTGGTGCAACTAGCCACCACAACAGCTACGTTTATGACCGTTTTTACGTTTAGAAAGTAGGCTACGATGTTCTTTCATAGCTTAACACCCACCTGTCCCTCACCATATCGCAACCTCTTGTCAACCATATACAATCTGTTGCTGAAGACAAAAGCGCCCTCTCCAGATTGTCATTATCAAATGTGCAGACCACCTGCATGAGCACACACAGTATTGCTGCTCATTGGAAAACTGTTGTCTGTAAAACTCAAAATTACCATGTTTTCATTAAATGCGGATGAGGCAACAAATGGAAATATGATCAATATCTAGAATGTTCGGATTCGTTACTTTGATGAGGAAATTGGAAGTCTTGCAAACTTGATTTTATAGATTTGTGTTGAATTGCATATTAACAATAAACAAATCTCCCCTTTAAACACTTTTTGCCTGAAGTAATTAAATAAGAGTGTAAGTTAAAGCCTTTCTACAATATTGCTGCAGTAGAAAAGAACAGCAATGGCCAGGGATGGCACTAAAATATATTTTTGTTCATCAGGAAAACTCAATCTCAATCAAGAACACTCTCAATTCGCCTTATTCACATGGTGGCCATTGGCGGCTAAAACGAGGCTACAGGGTACACAACCCATAGGATTGTTATGTTCTATGCATTCACCTGTAGGTGGCATTAATTATATAGTAAGTGTACCCTGTAGCCTCGTTTTGGTTTAAACAATGGGCCGCGGTGAATAAGGCTTAATACTCCCTTTATTTTGCTGTTTGCGTCTTTTTGTACATTAAAAACCAATAGGTCGCGACCACAAAAGGGGTGCTATCTCTATAGGTAGATATGAACAACGTATGACTTATGGCCTGAAAAAAGTTCAGTCAATCGATTTTTTTTCACTTTAATTCCTGCATTCACAAACAAGTTGTTTTAGGCGGTTTGAAGTCGCTTTTCATACGCCATGACATTACAGCCACTCAGACAAAAGACATGTAAAAAATATATGTTTTGAAAACTAGCATTAAACTGGATTCGATCCCCAAAAAAAGCAACACACACGCTGACTCTCTCCATCCTGATTCCTACTCTTTGAGCCAACTAATATGTTACGCGAATCAATTAACTATTGTAGGCTACCATTAATTAATAATGTAGGCAACACCCAGGTAACATGTTGTCCAGGCTATCTGAAACAAGGGGTTGCCTCTCATCTACAACAACTGGTTACGTTGGGCTGCTACAGTCGTCAGTGCACTGTGCACAGTAGGCCTATGCTACTCTTTGTGGTTGATCAACTAAAAATAAAAGATGTATTTGGTGATGACGTTATTGTAGGCCTAGTAGAACTAAATTCTGAGAAATTAAATGGTACGAGAAACGATCTACATAGCGCACCACATCGCGATGTCTTCAAGGGTTGAATGAAGGGAGTTTGCAAAAATTAGTGTATTTTTCAAGTCAATAAACATTCTTAATTTTCGAATGTCTTTGTCAGGGAACATCTGACTTTTAAAAACCATAGGCCTGGTAGTCGCTCAGACAAGGAGTTATAAGATAAAGGCAATACCATTTGTGTCACCTAATGCAGTTCAGTGAATTAGCAAGATACCATCAGAAGGCAACAATCAGAAAGCACAGTCTTGGCGTGCTGTCTCCCCGCGCATAAAGCTGTCTGCATGTTGTAGGCTAGATTTGCGTGGAGTTCTTTCTATCTGCTTACTTTTTGTGAGTTACACGACCACCTAGGCTATGTTATAGACGTTCTATGAGGTACCAGTGTTTAGCTGTGTCACAAAACAATAAGCATTGTTAGACTACTTTTAAAATGATATTCAGGGCTATATACATTTTAAACATTCGGGGCTGAAGACCACAAAGCCTTTATGTTAATTCTTCAGGTGGGAAGTGTCAGGAATTTTCATCACGAGAGACGCTTCTCATTGGTGGTTAGTATATGAAGTAGGGAATTGACAGCAACATATCCAATCACATTATGAGAGATGCTGAATTTAACATAAACTGCGATGTTTGATTTTAAATGAATGTAAATTTAGCCGGGACTGTAAGCTGGCACACGTGGGTGCTTTCGATGTTTTCAGTGGGTGCCCGAGAGACGGAGCACCCACGGTATCGGGCGCCTATGACAAGCGTATCTCAAGCGGTTGCATCCATTACAAAACAAACATGCAATGTGAACGTCTGGGATTGGGAAGAGCACTAAATGCTCTACTGAATAAGCACGAAGTCAAACCTTTAAATGAAAAAAACACTCTTTAATAATCAAAAAATAAACCGCTAATGAAGTAAACTTGTGACCATCAAAATCGTTTATCGCCTGTAACTCCGTGATAACAGGACGTAACAGGAAGGCATTTGGCTGAGCAACGGAGGTTAATATGCTCTATATTTTGTCCAAATGATGTCTGTCTACCATCGTTGCACTCGGAGAAAACCAGAATGTTTAATTTGTCCCATGCTTTCTTCTCACGGCTGCAAACAGGATTCACTCGCAGTTAACCAAATATTTCTTTATTAGGGCAGGGCAGGCATATTTCTGGCTATTAAATTATTTCTAAACCAGTCTGCTAAAGTCTGTAGTGAAGTCTGTGTAGGGGTTTCCAGGCTCCATTTCTTTTCATCGAGACACCCTGCTCACTTGAGCCATCTACCGGTTGTTTGGGTTGTTGCAGCGTCACACTGGGAAAATACAAATTAAAGTCGCGTGATACTGTATGTGTGTATATGTGTGTTTGTGTGTGTGTGTGTGTGTATGTATGTGTGTGTGTGTGTGTGTGTGTGTGTGTGTGTGTGTTAGTCTTTAAGGTAGAGAACTGTTTAGTGTTGAACTGCAACCTGAAGTAGAACTGCATTGCCAAATGTGCTGATGGTTTAGGATTTCCTCTCCCCCCTCTCCTCTCCTCCTCCTCTCCTCTCCTCCCCTCTGTCACACTGTCCCTCTCTACCTCTCTTTCCATCTCTCCCCTCTCCTCTCCCCCTCTCCTCTCTCCCTCTCCTCTCTCCCTCTCCTCTCCCTCTCCTCTCTCTCTCTCTCTCTTTTTATCTCTCTCCACATTTCTTTTCTGAGTGATTCTCTCTCTCCCTTGTGTTTCTACAGAGTGCCTATGTTGATAGTTTGGAAGGAGACAGTCCCTTTGCCAAGAAACAGGTCTTTACACGCCACAGGGTGACCTTAACACTGCACATGACCCCAGCGTGACCCTAACACTGCACATGACACAGGTTGTCCCTGGGGTGACCTTGACCTTAACCTTTACACATCATCACCCAGAGCATCCATTGCCTTGCTAGCCCTGCTCTCTTCTCTTCTCTCTCCTCCCTCCCTCTCTCTCCTCTCCTCTTTTCCTTCTCTCTCTCCTTTCTTCTTTTTCCTCTCCTTCTCTCTCTCTCTCCCTCCCTCTCTCTCCTCTCCTCTCTCCTTCTCTCTCTCTCTCCCTCCCTCTCTCTCCTCTCCTCTCTCTCTCTCTCTCCCTCCCCTCTCTCCTCTCCTCTCTCCTCTCTCTCTCTCCCTCCCTCTCTCTCCTCTCCTCTTCTCCTTCTCTCTCTCCTCTCTTCTTTCTCCTCTCATCTCCCCACTTTTTGTTCGGTTTGGCAGCCTGACTGACACCAGTAACCATGACAACATGCAGCACTGCACCATGCTGACACCAGTAACCATGACAACGTGCAGCACTGCACCATGCTGAGACCAGTAACCATGACAACGTGCAGCACTGCACCATGCTGACACCACACTGACAGCACCCCCTGGTGGATATACCCCTCTACACCCCACTCCTCTACACCCCACTCCTCTCATAGTTGTGCTTGGGTTCGTCCCTAACCTGATAAGATTCTCCAATGTAGCCTAACCCGAGAAGGTTCTCTATCGCCCCCTAATGTGATGAGGTTCTCTAATATCCCCTAATGTGATGAGGTTAGGGTTAGGGTCTAATATCCTTTTAAGGCAAGACATGGCCGATGAAAACATCGTTTTTCCTGCACTGGCCAATTTGGGCTAGTTTTCTACCTTAGCATGTATTCTTTCTGGCCAATTTGGGCTAGTTTTCTACCTTAGCATGTATTCTTTCACACTACTACAACAGAAGAGTCCGATCTACAGGTGTTTATTTCATTACATTTTGTCTACTCGTGCCTGGATATTTCACCAAAAGTTACATGCACTACCGCGACTGTGATCAAAACACTAGGCTGAGATCTGAATCTCATTTGCTGTTTCATGGCTGCCATGTTTCATGGCTGCTTTCTCAAAATGAGTTTCATCCCACTCTGAGAACGGAATGTCCACTTCAGAAGCACTTACCCCAAACTTTCCAGCCCTATACCTTTCCAAAGGGACAATATTTAGAAAGCCTTTCCAAAGGGACAATATTTAGAAGGCCTTTCCAAAGGGACATTTTTGCCCTTCAACAGACCCCCCACCCCCGCCCGGACAATTATCCCACCCATAGTGTTCTATTGTACTACCCTATCCCATCCATAGTGTTCTACTGCACCCTATCCCACCCATAGTGTTCTATTGTACTACCCTATCCCATCCATAGTGTTCTACTGCACCCTATCCCACCCATAGTGTTCTGCTGCACTACCCTATCCCACCCATAGTGTTCTACTGCACTACCCTATCCCATCCATAGTGTTCTATTGCACTACCCTATCCCACCCACAGTGTTCTATTGCACTACCCTATCCCACCCATAGTGTTCTACTGCACTACCCTATCCCACCCATAGTGTTCTATTGTACTACCCTATCCCATCCATAGTGTTCTACTGCACCTTATCCCACCCATAGTGTTCTATTTATTTACAAATGTACATACTGTATTTACACTTATACATAGCCATATTCTACTGCTCTTCATCCTGCACATACACTTATTCTTAATACTATTATAATGTTACTGTTTCTGCACTACAATGGTACTGTTACCACACTGCACATAGTTGTACATACTGTACATATCTGTTTATATGGTTTATACTAAATATTCATATTTATTCAGTTTTTCTTATAATATATTCTCTTAATACACTGCATATATCTATATTATTCTTACTAGTCTTATACTGTTACTGCCACTACATATATCTGTACATGTTCATACATTGCTCATTACATAGCCATATTTATTCTGCTCTTATAAGGTAACTGCTAATACACTGCACATATTTATATTTATTTTATATTACTGTAAACCACCTTCTGTAAACCAACTGTATACTACAGTCTAAACTGCACTATATTTCTTGTCCTGTCTATGCACCACCTGTCTATACTTTGTATATCACATTGCACTTTTCTGCTTTTTTGCACTTTGTTGCACTGCATTTCGTCGTCTTTGTACTTGTGCTCTGCACAATGACAATAAAGTTGAATCTAAAAATCTTAAAGATAGATAGATAGATAGATAGATAGATACTTGATTCATCCTGAGGGAAATTTTAGACCTTGGCACTGATGCACTGAGCACGGATGTTTGCGCTAATGCTGTTTGCATAATCAGCCCCCTGCTTGCTTTTTTTCACCATACACTGATTCATGCCAGCTTGGGTAATGGCTAAACATTGCGCACACGCGCGGACACACACACACACACATACACATTTCCATTTCCATTGGAGTAGCTTGGGTTAAAGATGGGGTTCTCATCATGAATCAGGACCTCAGAGAGATTTAACTAGTCTCCACATGCAATCTCTAATCCCAATCTCAGACCTAATCTCTAACCCCAATCTCACACCCAATCTCCATACCCAATCTCACACCCAATCTCTATACCCAATCTCTAATCCCAATCTCCATACCCAATCTCCACACCCAGGCTCCACACCCAATCTCACACCCAGGCTCTAGTCTATTGCTATTCCAGTCTATTATCCCAGTCTCTATTGATCGCCTTGGCACCGATTCTTGCACTAGCGTGGCGCTGATGTTGGCATCACCTTCGCACTGACTCAGCACTGCCATTGTCACTGACTCTATTGATGACATTGGCACTGATGTTGGCATTGATATTAGCATTGCCTTGGTGCTACTGTTAGCTGACATTGGCACTGATGTTGGCATTGATATTAGCATTGCCTTGGCACTAATGTTAGAGCTGACATTGGCACTGATGTTGGCATTGATATTAGCATTGCCTTGGTGACTGGCGCTGATGTTGGCATTGATATTAGCATTGCCTTGGTGCTAATGTTAAAGCTGACATTGGCACTGATGTTGGCATTGATATTAGCATTGCCTTGGTGCTAATGTTAAAGCTGACATTGGCACTGATGTCGGCATTGATATTAGCATTGCCTTGGTGACTGGCGCTGACGTTGGCATTGATATTAGCATTGCCTTGGTGACTGGCGCTGATGTTGGCATTGATATTAGCATTGCCTTGGTGCTAATGTTAAAGCTGACATTGGCGCTGATGTTGGCATTGATATTAGCATTGCCTTGGTGCTAATGTTAGCTGACATTGGCGCTGATGTTGGCATTGATATTAGCATTGCCTTGGTGCTAATGTTGGCGCTAATGTTTGGGCTGATGGCACTGATGTTTGCACTGATGATGTCATGATGTTTGCATTTCCCTGCTCAGTCCCCTGCTTGCTCTCTCTCACCACACACTCATTCATGTGTGGAATGCATTCTATTTGTGTGTGTGTGTGTGTGTGTGTCCAGCCTCTGATGAAGCAGGATAGCTTGGACACGTATAACGAGCGCGACCCCTTTAAGAACGACGACACGCGGGACGAGGATGAGGAGGCAGAAGATGCTGAGGGCTCTCTGGAGACGGAGGTGGACCCCCTTGATCGTGACATCATCCAGCGCCGTGATGTCATCATCCAGCCCCCCCCCATGCCCCCTCCTCTGCGCCCCCCCTCAGAGAGAGTGACCTTGCCCAGGGGTCTGCCCTGGGCCCCCAAGGTCAGGTGTGTGTGTGTGTGTGTTTAAGTGTTTGTGTGTGTGTAGAGAGAGTGACCTTGCCCAGGGGTCTGCCCTGGGCCCCCAAGGTCAGGTGTGTATGTGTGTGTTTAAAGGAGAATTCCGGTGTGATATTGACCTAAAGTGTATTGAAACATGATACCGAGTGTGAACGTATGTCTCATAGCCCATCTCGGCTTGTCCCCTGCACTCAAAAATCTGGCTAGTTAGCCGGGATGCTACCAACAGTTTTTTCAATAGTGCTGCTTGCATCGGGCTAGCCATGCAAATAAATCACTGTTTTACACCCATTTATGAGGCTCAATGTATCTCCACACTTCATTGGTAGACTTCCCCGAGGGCCCTGACATTTAAAACGAGACATTGAGAACTTGAAAAAAAGCACTGGTAGTTTACTTATAAGGCGATTTATACAGACAGTATCTTCTCCAAGTTTAAGCGTTTGCAGCCATCTTGAATTTAGTCACGATAAAGTCGAAAGTAACGAAAGAAGAATGAACAGGTATGATAAGGGATCAGATTCCAAAAATAATTCAGTGGAAATGCATGGATTCCAGTTTCTTCCAGTAGCAGCAACTGGAATCCATGCATTTCCAATGAATTATTTTTGACACTAATTGACACTACAATTATTTTTAACACTACTACCTCGTAAGTCTACCAATGAAGTGTGGAGATACATTGAGCCTCGTAAATGGGTGTAAAACAGTGATTTATTTGCATGGCTAGCCCGATGCTGAAGCACCACTATTGAAAAAGCTGTTAGTAGCATCGGCTAACTAGCGCCAGATTTGTGCAGGGGACAAGCCGAGATGGGCTATGAGACATACGTTCACACTCTGTATCATGTTTCAATACACCTTAGGGCAATATCACACCGGAATTCTCCTTTAAGTGTTTGTGTGTGTGTGTGTTTATGTGTGTGTTCACATGTGTGTGTGTGTCCATCCTCATTCCTCTTGTGAATCCACAGGGAGAGGGATATTGAGCATTTCCTGGAGATGAGCAGGAACAAATTCATTGGCTTCACTCTGGGAAGGTGAGTATGCATGTGTGTGTGTGTGTAAGTGTGTGTGTGTGTGTGTGTGTGTGTGTGTGTGTGTGTATTTGGTAGTTAGTCTGTCTGGAAAGGCGGTGTCTGCAGGTGTAGCATTGGCCAAGGGTTAGGTTAAGGTTAGGGTTAGGTTAGGCCAATGTTAGTTACCTACACTGAGTGACCGTTGCTTCACCTGCAGTGGATACTGCACTTGTTTATGGTCCTCTTGCCCTCAACATCGCGCTGGATGGGACATTCTACCAGAAACGTACATTTCCTGTCCTGGGTTTGTTTCAATGAATGAAACTTGTATAATCCAAAAATGTCGTAAACTGACTAAATGATTGATTTTCTAGGAGTTGTTTCGTAAAAGGATATGTAATTCTTCAGGCTTTCAGGTGTGTTTTTTCTTTATTAAAAACACTTTTGAAAATTACAAAGCCTGAAAAATGGGCTGTCCCCAGACAAATCTGAGCTACATTTTTCACAGTTTTGTTATGATAAAGACTGATGTTTCAAAAATAATAGTACACTATGCAGGTGTAGGTATTAGTTATTTTCAAAAATGCATTTTATTCAAGAATAAAAAAATCCTGAGATGGCGCAATAGATGTTCCTCATAGTTAGGGTTAGGGATGCTTTACGTTTCCTCATAGTTTAAGATTGCCTCCATATGACTCAGTGTTCAAAAGAAATAAAATTCCAAGATTTTTTAAGTGAAAATGTATTTTCTGGTAGAACATCCATGATATAAAAGGCAGCGGTGCATTTAGTTAGCACTAGCTAATTTAGTTAACGGTGCATTAAGTTAGCACTAGCTAATATGAAATGAAAAATGTTAATGTTAATACCTTGGAGAATGTAAAAGGAATTGAAAGTAAAATCAAGTCATCTTTTTACCATGTTGCCAGGGATGGGCAGCAATTAATTGAAACACTTTAAGCGAAAACTATCATTAACTTGTTCAGAAAATCGAAATAGTCTGGCGAGATGGAGCCACAGGTTGGCACATTTCCCGGGATGGACCTGCTGCGTCTTCATCCATTGTTTCGTCCATGGTTTCATCTCTTATCTAAATCTGACCATAGAGTTGACTTTGGCGGAAAGCTGAAGGTGATTGCTGATAGGCTATCCCAATCAGTGGCGCTTGCACAATCCAATCACGTTTGAGAGGGAAACAACAAATTGAGGGTTTCCGAGGTTTTTCTTTTTTCCTTTTTTTAGAAGAAGTAACGGGTACTCACGGTTATGGGTAGAAATGTAGTGGAGTAAAAAGTACAATATTTGCCCCTCAAATGTACTTGAGTAAAGTCATGAGTACCCCCCAAAACTGATACTCAAGTAAAGTTCAGATCCCTCAAAATTGTACTCAAGTACTGTACTCAAGTAAATGTACTCCGGCTCTGGTTAGCACTAGCTAATTTAGTTAGCGGTGCATTTAGTTAGCACTAGCTCATTTAGTTAGCGGTGCATATAGTTAGCACTAGCTAATTTAGTTAGTGGTGCATTGAGTTAGCACTAGCTCTCACCATCCTCACATTGGAGCTGAGAGAATTATTGATGTTTAGCTTCTCCTATAGGATGGCAGTCTCCAGGGAAACACTCTCTCACCAGGATGTTCTGGATGCACAATCTGCCTACAGTACAGTGAACAAGTTCAGGAAATGATACAACAATGACATAGGTGTAGGACCACGCAATAGTCCCATGGTAGAGAGTGTTTCCATGGAGACCGCCATCCTGTAGTAGGACCACGCCATAGTCCCATGGTAGAGAGAGTTTCCATGGAGACCGCCATCATGTAGGAGGACCACGCCATAGTCCCATGGTAGAGAGTGTTTCCATGGAGACCGCCATCCTGTAGGAGGACCACACCATAGTCTTGGGAGTGCTCATGCTGTGCCTCCCGTTTACGTCCAGGGAATCATTCATTACTGATGGGGACGCCCATTAGTGATTTTCAGAGTTCTGTACCTGATGGCCATTAACACTTTGATTGCCAAAAACGCAATATTGCGTCTAAATTACGAAAATAGACACTCTAACACACCTTATGTGCGATTTTGAGAACTCTATGATGAATAGAACTGAAATAGATGACGATCGAAAACTCATGAAAACGCACAATCTGGACATTTTATCATAATTCTGCTTTTGATGGTTGCTGCTTTGGGTCTAATCTGTGACGCATGCACGTCAGGTCAAAACCAGGCCATTTATATTCGTGGGTTTATCATGTAAACAACGCCAGACAACGCTGAATGAGTCCACCTTTCTACTAAGACAAGATGACTCTGACCACGGAAATCAGGGGAGACCAGGATCACCACACAATCAGGGGAGACCACACGCCAGGTCAAAAACATTAGAAAGAATGACTGACCACCGTGCTGAGGAGGGAGTTCCATCTCCACCATGGGCCGGGCCGAGCGTAGTGGGTGATAGGCCGAGTCGCGCTTGCAAGAGGACGATAGCGACACAGACGTTACTAATCAAGAGGAGGTGGAATTATGGAGCCCGACAGCAGTAGAAATGTGGTATTATTGCTATAATGGTGGTTGTGTGAACAGAAAAAAATATATTTATCTTACAAGTCCTTTGACCCAGAAATGTAAGTGTCAAGAGTGACAGGCTCAAACAGCGCATATTTCATAAAAGAAGCTATATCTCCATTTCTAGAAAAAAAACTGGGATTTTGATAAAAACTAGCCATAGTATGCATGCGTCCATAGCTATATAACATAGAATACGCTGTGGCTCTACAAAAATCGTCAACAATGGTCTAGATTGCCGGCACTCTGGGCCAAAGCTTCCGAAAACAGCGCGGCATTCAAAGTGTTAACTTACAGTTTTTAAGAACATTCATTTGCGCTTGTAATAGCAGAGGCAGAAAGAAATAGACAAGCGACAATAAGATGACCTATGTACAAACAAGCTGATGCCTCTGTGTGTGTGTGTGTGTGTGTGTGTGTGTGTGTGTGTTGCAGTGACACTGAGACTCTGGTAGGACTCCCCAGGCCAATTCATGAGAGTGTAAAGACCCTCAAACAGGTGACAACACACACAACATCACAACACACTAGGGCTTTCACGACTAGTGATTTTTTTAGTAGTCGACTAGTTGTTCATAATAGTCGACGACTAGTTGTTAATTTATTTGTTTATTAAGTTGATGCGTTAGTTTACGTTAAGGAAGACGCAGAGGGTGGAGTTCTGGTGAATACTTAAAACTGTATTTTTGTAATGCTGAAAGAACATAACAATACAAAAATTCTATTCACATTGGTTAATATAAAACCAGCAAAAAAGCCGACCACAGCCTAAAGCATCGGTGTCAGCTGGAAGCTAGGTTGCATTGACCACGGAAGTAAACATAACCTAGCCAACTTAACAAACACGAGTTCAGCACATATTTTTCATTGTGTCTTTAGCTAAAGAATTAAACTGGAATCACCATAATCCACAGTGGCAACTTACAACAGTTAAAATAGTGTGGCCATTACCCATTAGTAAACATTAGCCTAGCGTTAGCTATTAGCCTATAGCGTACCTACATTAGTAAGCTAGTAAACATTAGCCTATAGCATACCTGCATTAGTAAGCTAAGCTAGTAAACATTAGCCTATAGCGTACCTGCATTAGTAATCTAGTAAACATTAGCCTAGCGTTAGCTATTAGCCTACAGCGTACCTGCATTACTCATCACTGTCTTAGTCCTACTCACTTCCACTCTGACATGTTTTTGGTTCACAATAAAAAAAAACGAAGGCATCGACATAGGAGAGATGGAGACTTGACCGCAGGCGGGTGACTGTGTCACCGCCAGGGAAAAAAACGCTCACTCGGCCTACTGGCTGGAACAGCCAGATCAGTTTCTCGATAACTTCGCTAGAGAGGGAAAACATTTTTGTAAATGACTAGTCTACTTCCACCTACAGCGCAGACTAATGGTTGTAATAGTCAACTAATCGACTAGTCACCTAGTTGGTAAAACCCCGACAACACACACTTAATGGTTCACAACACACACACCATAATAGTCAACATACAATCACAACACACACACGACTACAACACACCAGTCACCTACCACATACAACATCACAACACACACAATAAACCACCCACAACATCACACACACATTGGGTGTGTTCGGAAACGGTAAAGTTGCTGCCTTTTAAGACATCTACACTGGGGAGCACGGTTCAAAACCTAAAAAAACAAATTCTGCTGCCTTTTAAGATATCTTAGAACACACCATTTTCAGCATCGAGTGCACACACACCATCAACGCCTGAAACACTGTGAAATAAACAAACATATGGATGACACGGGTAATGGCACAATCTGTTTAAAATGTCATTTATGCGGGGATCTTATTTTGCACAGATTACAGATTAGAAATAAACAAACATCTGATTATGCCATAACCAGCGCCTGGTCTAGATATACACATTTACACCATCACAACACATTTAGTTTAACATCTAACGCCAACGTGAAAGTTAACAAAAGATTCTAGATACGCCATTTTTAAAAGATGCATTTAATCCAAAGTCATGTCTAGTGAGACACAAGGGGATCAGTAGGCAACTTGGAACACACACATTGTCTGCATAATCACTGGAAAGGAACACTGTGTATTTGTTATTTTATGTGTGTGTGTGTGTGTGTGGGTGGGTGTATGGTCTCCAGCATAAGTATGTTTCGATGGCAGAAGTCCAGATAAAGAGGGAGGAGGAGCTTCAGCAATGCCCCATGACCATGGTGAGTGACATCATCAAACATCTGTGAGCTCATTGGTCTGTATGACTGTCCTTCTAACTGTGAGTGTGTTGATTGGCCAGGGGGAAGAGGAAGTGGAAGAGACCCCAGCTGAGATCCTTTACCAGGGAATGTTGCCCAACCTCTCCCAGTATGTGGTGAGTACCTGCCCTAACCCTAACACACACACACACACACACACACACACACACACACTAACCCTGGCCTCTACCCCTAACCCAACCTCTCCCAGTATGTGGTGAGTACCTGCCCTAACCCTAACACAACACACACACACACACTAACCCTGGCCTCTACTCCTAACCCAACCTCTCCCAGTATGTGGTGAGTACCTGCCCTAACCCTAACACACACACACACACACACACACTAACCCTGGCCTCTACCCCTAACCCAACCTCTCCCAGTATGTGGTGAGTACCTGCCCCAACCCTAACACACACACACACACACACACACTAACCCTGGCCTCTACCCCTAACCCAACCTCTCCCAGTATGTGGTGAGTACCTGCCCCAACCCTAACACACACACACACACACTAACCCTGGCCTCTACTCCTAAATCCTCCAGTATGTGTATCTCTAAACCCCAACACACACACACACACACTAACCCCTGGCCTCTACCCCTAACCCAACTTTCCAAGTATGTGGTGAGTATCTGCCCCAACCTCTAAACTCACAACACACACACACACACACACACCCTGGCCCTGGCCTCCCTGCACCTAACTTTTTCTTCCAGTATGGTGAGTATCTGCCCCAACCCTAACACACACACACACACACACACTAACCCTGGCCTCTGCTCCTAACCCGTCCTCCCAGTATTGGTGAGTAAACACACACACACACACACACACACTAACCCTGGCCTCTACCCCTAACCCAACTTTTCTCCTAGTATGTGGTGAGTACCTGCCTAAACCCTTGGCCACACACACACACACACTAACCCTGGCACACACTAACCCAACCTCCCTAGTATGTGGCCTCGTTTTAACCTCCTGGCCTTCACCTTAACCTAATCTTCTTCCCTAGTATGTGGTGAGTATCTGCTCCCAACCCTAACACACACACACACACACACACACACTAACCCTGGCCTCTACCCCTAACCCAATTTCTTCCCTAGTATGTGGTGGGTATCTGCCCCAACCCTAACACACACACACACACACATTACACTTAACTAATCTTTACCTCCTTAACTCTATCCCTCTGAGATCTGTCCTCTCTAATTCCCCTTTTCTCTTTTTTCTCCCTTTCTGTTCTTTCTGCCCCCCTCATATGTATTCTATCCCCTTACCCTCACTCATGTATTCTCACTCACTACTATGTATTCTATCTCTCTCACTCACTATGTATTCTATCTCTCTCTCCCTCACTATGTATTCTATCTCTCTCACTCACTATGTATTCTATCTCTCTCTCACTCACTATGTATTCTATCTCTCTCTCTCTCCCTCACTATGTATTCTATCTCTCTCTCACTCACTATGTATTCTCTCTCTCTCCTCACTATGTATTCTATCTCTCTCACTCACTATGTATTCTATCTCTCTCTCACTCACACTATGTATTCTATCTCTCTCTCTCTCACTATGTATTCTATCTCTCTCTCTCACTATGTATTCTCTTTCTCTCCCTCACTATGTATTCTCTCTCTCTCCCTCACTATGTATTCTATCGCTCTCTCTATCTCTCTCACTATGTATTCTCTCTCTCTCACA
>NC_063205.1:491938-586014 GCF_017589495.1 Alosa alosa
CCCCCCCACACTCTCTACAGCAGGGGTGGTAGAACAGATTACCCCAAGGCTCTAGTTGCCCCAAACACTCTACAGCAGGGGTGGGAACAGGATTACCCAAGGCTCCTGTTGCCCAAACACTCCTACAGCAGGGACGGGTAGAAATGATTGCCCCAAGTCTGTTGCCCCAAACACTTTACAGCAGGGGTGGTAGAACAGATTACCCCAAGGCTCTGTTGCCCCACACACTCTACAGCAGGGGTGGTAGAACAGATTACCCCAAGGCTCTGTTGCCCCACACACTCTACAGCAGGGGTGGTAGAACAGATTACCCCACAGAACTGTTGCCCCACACACTCTACAGCAGGAGGTAGAACAGATTACCCGACAGAACTGTTGCCCCACACACTCTACAGCAGGGGTGGTAGAACAGATTACTCCACAGAACTGTTGCCCCACATGTGACCGGTGAAATGCACTCTGCGTTGTGTTTTGCTGCTTTTGAGTGACTGACGTGACACGCAGGCTTTTATTCTGCAAAACGATAGGGACGATGTACAGTGAAGCAGGATACCTCTTCCCATAGGATACCTATGACAAATTGATCCATTAGAGGGGCAGGAGACTACGGAGGCCCACTAGGACTCTCACTGTACAGAAGATACAATGCGGTGTGTCAAGGCAAAAACCATCTTTGTGGAATTATAAAACAATAGAAATGTGACCTGTTACACATACACACTACAGCAGGGTTGGGCAAACTTTTTGGCTCAAGGGCCACATTGGGTTTTGAAAATTGGCCGGCGGGCCGAATGTTTAATGTTTCATATCATTTAAATGCTAATAATGACAAAGTAATATCATTTTTAAATTTGATGCTGGTTATAAATGGTGCACTGTCACTTTAAGCATTGGGTCCACACCTTTAGTTCTCATAATGATCTTTGCTTCTTATAAGAAAGGAGATAGCAATTATCAACAATGACAAGCCAGCTGGAACCTGGAACCGCTCTCCTTATTTCCCTCTGGTATGCGCTCAAACGTGTTCACATTTAAATAGACATAACGCATATAATGTATATGCGCTCAAACGTGTTCACATTTAAATAGACATAACGCATATAACGTATATGCATAACGCTCAAGTTAGATTTGCTGCAATGGAGATTACAAAGAGTATCCTCATCTCGATGTAACATGCTGTTTTGACGTTGTGTAAACGTTCTCTAAGAAGAGTCAAAAGCAGTTTGCCGTAAAGATAACAACATCACAACATCGTCTATTGCAGGGAAAATAGCGAGCAGCCTATGATAAACAAATGCTCGGCGGGCCTGATTAAGGTGCGTGGCGGGCCGTAGTTTGCCCACCTCTGCTCTACAGGGTATAGTTTGCTGCTGCTCATCGGACGGCTTAAATCCGAACCAAGTCCAAATAATGGATGTTGCACCGGCCTTTTTCACCTCCACCTCCTCCGTTTCGTTTTCAGCCATGTTTACTGAAGATGCATTTCAGCCATGTTTACTGAAGATGCGTTGTCAAAGTGTGTGTATGATTAAGTGTGTGTGTGTGTGTGTGTGTGTGCATGTTTACTGAAGATGCGTTGCAGCGTGTGTGTATGATTAAGTGTGTGTGTGTGTGTGTGTGCATGTTTACTGAAGATGCGTTGTAAAGTGTGTGTATGAATAAGTGTGTGTGTGTGTGTGTGTGCATGTTTACTGAAGATGCGTTCGGTTCAGCCATGTTTACTGAAAGATCGTTGCAGACGTGTGTGTATGATTCATGCGTTGTGTGTGTGTGCATATGCATCATTTACTGAAGACGTTACGCGTGTGTGTATGATTAATTGCCGTGTGTGTGTGATTGTGTGTGTCTTGGCGGTGTGTGTGTGCGCGCATGCGTCGCGTCGTGCGTGCGTGTGTGTGTGTGTGCATGTTTACTGAAGATGCGTTGCAGCCGCGTGTGTATGATTGATCGGCGTGTATGGTGCGTGCGTGCGTGCGTGCGCCGCTACGCTACGCATGTGCGTGTGTGTGTGTGTGTGTGTGTGCATGTTTACTGAAGATGCGTTGCAGCCGGTTGCAACTCATGGCTCTAAATTTGGCGGGTAGATTGCATCATCAACATGCATATCGCGATAGAATTAAAATCTCCATTGTATGCCAATTTTATATCATTTATATCGCATATTGTTTATATCGCCCATTACTAGTGTGTAATGTACAGTAGGTGTGTAAAGTGTGTGTATGAATAAGTGTGTGTGTGTGTGTGTGTGTAATGCAACAGTAGGTGCGCAAAATGCGCACGTTTGTGTGTGTGTGTGTGTGTAACGTACAGTAGGTACAGTTATGTGCAGATATGTACAGTAGGTGTGTAAAGTGTGTGTATAAACACGTGTGTGTGTGTGTGTGTGTGTAATGTACAGTAGGTGTGTAAAGTGTGTGTGTGTGTGTGTGTAATGTACAGTAGGTACAGTTATGTGCAGATATGTACAGTAGGTGTGTAAAGTGTGTGTATAAACACGTGTGTGTGTGTATGTGTAATGTACAGTAGGTGTGTAAAGTGTGTGTAGTAAACACGTAGTGTGTGTGTGTGTGTAATGTACAGTAGGTGTGTAAAGTGTGTGTATGAATAATTGTGTGTGTGTGTGTAATGTGTGTGTATAAACATGTGTGTGTGTGTGTGTAATGTACAGTAGGTGTGTAAAGTGTGTGTATGAATAAGTGTGTGTGTGTGTGTAATGTGTAGATTAATAATAGGTATATGTGTGTGTGTGTGCTTGTGTCTCCAGTTTGAGTACATCTGTCAACATCTGGTGTTTGCCAATTGCATTCCTCTCATTCTCAAGTTTTTCAACCAGAATATCATGTCCTACATCAGTGCTAAAAACAGGTAAGAGACACTCTCTCACACACACACACACACACACACACACCCACCCACACCCACGCACACACACACACGCATATGCACATACACACACATGCATATGCACATACACAAACACACACATGTGCACATACACACACACAGAACATTATGTCCTACATCAGTGTTGAAGACAGGTAAGTCACACACACACACACACAGCATTCATATACATATACACACACACACAGCATTCATATACACATACATATACACATACACACACACAAACACACACACGGCATTCATATACACACACACACACACACACACACACACACACACACACACACACACACACACACAGCATTCATACACATAAATTCTCCAAATGTAAAGTAATGTGTTATTATTATGATGATGATGATGATGATGATGAGTAAGGGTTACAGCCAGCCAGGCTAGATGCAACACAAATTGACAAACAGTCAAAGGGGCTCGATGTCTAGGGGTATTTATTAACAAAAATATTAATACATGATTAGGAAATTTAAGGACAACTGAAAATAATAAACAATGTAGAGAAGCGACGACACGGCCTAGTGAGTGTGGAGGTCTTGGCACAAGGCCAACGCACACACACACACACACACACACACAAACCCACAAGGCCAACGCACACACACACACACACCCTCTCACAAACCCACAAGGCCAACGACACACACACACACACACACACCCTCTCACAAACCCACAAGGCCAACGCACACACACACACACACACACACACCCTCTCACAAACCCACAAGGCCAACGACACACACACACACACACACACACCCTCTCACAAACCCACAAGAACAACGCAAATGGCACAAGGCAACCAGCAGACCGCCAGGCACAGGTATATATGGAGAAGCTCCACCCCTCACACAGGTCACACCTGAAACTAATAAGCAAACAGAACACAGGCAGAGCAGCCAAAAAGGACATGACAGAAACTACGCCACCTATGGGTAGAAGAGGGGCGTAACAGTAAGCACCATATTACACACACAGACAGGACAGACAGGACAGGTACACACACACACACACACACACCATTCATCTCACACACACCATTCATATGCATGTATATTTATAGTGCGTCTATTCTGATGTGAGTGTGTGTTTGGGCTTATATGTATATTTGTGTTTTGTGTGTGCGTGCACGCTTTTGTGAATGTGTGTCTGTGCTTATATGTGTGTGTGTGTGTGTGTGTGCGTGCGTGTGTGTGCAGCATATGTGTACTGGACTTCCCCCACTGTGTGGTTCATGACATGCCAGAGCTGACAGCAGAAAGCTTGGTAAGTGTCCACTCTCTAACATACACACACACACACACACACACACTCTATCTGTCCCTCTCAAGCCTTATTATCTCAAGAAACCCCTCAAGGGGAAGTCCCAGTTAAAGAAAAAGTTTGATAACTTGCTGGCATTCTCACACACTCCCCCATAATGATAAAGTACCAGTTCTTACACTAGCTGGCTGTCTCTAATCTTTGCTAGCTATATCTAATCTTTGCTATATATATTTAATCTTTGCTAGCTATATATCTAATCTTTGCTAGCTATATATAATCTTTGCAATCTATATCTAATCTTTGCTAGCTATATCTAATCTATCTATATCTAATATTTGCTGTCTGTCTCTAATCTTTGCTAGCTATGTCTAATCTTTGCCAGCTGTCTCTAATCTTTGCTAGCTATATCTAAGGTTTCCTAACTATATCTAATCTTTGCTAGCTATATATCTAATCTTTGCTTGCTATATCTAATCTTTGCTAGCTGTCTCTAATATTTGCTAGCTATATCTAATCTTTGCTAGCTGTTTCTAATCTTTGCTAGCTATATCTAATCTTTGCTAATCTTTGACTAGCCAATCAGGGGACGTCCTGCGTCACATCTCTCGACCAGGGTCGGCAGCAAAGATTCTAGAACAGAGCTGGTCGGCAGGCACAGAGCTAGTGAACTTAGGTCGTAAATCTAACAAGTTAGAAGCTATGCCTTTTACAACAAGGCTTTTGATGGAAAAGTGGTGTTTATTTCCATAATCTTTGTTTAGTGAACGCATAAAACCGTCAGTTTGTAGGCTAAGCAAGAAGACTCAAGAATTACGATCTTTGAGTTTGTTTATTGTTACCTAGCAACTGAGGCTTTCAGTGTTAAAAATGATTGCAGTTTCACTATGTACAAGATGTGCCGTAGCACAGTGATTAGAGGAGCGAGCTTTGATCTAAGGATCATTGGTTCAAATCCAACATCAATCATTCTGCCCATGTTAGTTTTGCACTGGATAGTTACATGCCAACACAAAAGGTTGTAAAAGTAGCCAAATAAGACTTTATTAGTGTGTGTCTACAGTTTAAGTGCATTTATATTGGTAGCTATAGTGAGGTAGGACTAGGCTATTGCTGATTATGAGTTGGTTGTGTTGCTTAGGCGGTGGTGATTAAAACACCATAATTCACAAAGCTGTCTTCTTTTAATGTAGGTATACCTTTATCAAAGGCTATAGGCTTACTTTAAGCGGGGACAGGATAGGTCTATTTGAGTCTATGTGTGTGTGGAAACCATTATTATTATTCCATTCTCACAGTTTTATATGGGCTTATCATGGTAAAGAGCACTGTTTTCCTAAACTGGAACAAAACGTGATCCCTATATGAGGCGTTCCTGACAGTAACGTTATAGATAGCGATTTGCGGGTTGCGTATGGTGGGGTTGATATAACAACAACAACACATTACATTTATATAGCGCTTTTTTCTCGAGACTCAGAGGCGCGTCACATGGAAGGGGGGACCTCACTAGTAACCACCACCAATGTGTAGCACCCACCTGGGTGATGCACGGCAGCCATTATGCGCCAGAACGCTCACCACACACCAGCTTGAGGTGGCGAGTGAGGGAGTGAATGAGCCAATCACAGTGGGGGACGATTAGGGGGCAGATTGAATGATCCAGGTTGGGAATTTCGCCAGGACACCGGGGAACCCCCTACTCTTTGCGTTAAGTGCCATGGGATCTTTAATGACCACAGTGAGTCAGGACCTCGGTTTAACGTCTCATCCGAAGGACGGCATCTCCTACAGCAGGGGTCCCCAACCTTTTATGTACCATGGACCGGTTTGATTCCTATTTTTTTTTCACGGACCGGCGGGGGGAGAACTAGCTCCAGTTATGTATGAACAGTGAAGGTAACAATCTCTTGTGAAAAACGTGAACTTGAAGAAGTGAAAATTGAACAATATGAACTATGAATATTGAAAAACTTGAAGCTAAAGTGTGAACATGCTTAACAAAATATGGGAACAAAACATGGGAACTAAACGTGCATTACGAATATAATCAGTGGGAGCCCTGCTTGTTTCCCTGCAACAAGAAGCTTCCATCTGGGGGTGATGGAAGACAGTGACACCCTCAGTGTGTTTGAAATGTCCAGTCGATTGCGCAATTTGGTCTTAGTTGCAGTCATTGCGAAAACCCAGCCTATAGATAGATGCGTGGTGGGAAACGTTTTCAGCTTTTACGGCTATCTCGGGATATTCTGCTTTGGTTTTGATCCAAAAATCCGCCAGAGAGGTTTCCTTATACACACTCTTAAGACCACCGTCATTTGCAATTTCGATCAACTGCTCTTCCTCCTGCGCTGACAAGTTAGGACTATTCGGGATATTGACAAATGGGTTGCGGACCCACTCATTGGTTTGCCGTGGATCTTTGGAGGATGGGAACTAACGCTCAAACTCATTTGAAAGCACAACCGAGGTGATTTGCACCAGCTGCAGAGAAAGGGCCCTGCCTCAGTCTCTCCCAAAACTCCCACTACTGTTTGGAACATATCAAATACACCCGGTCCACTGTCGTCGTCCCCCACAAATCAAGCTTGCTTTAAATGCAGCGACTTTATCTGCCAGTTTAAAGACAGTCGTCATTCTCCCTGGAGTGACAGGTTGAGGTCATTAAGCAACCCGAATATGTCACACAGGTAGCGAAGTTTTGACACCCAGTCCTCATCACTAAAATGTGCAGCTAACGGTGACTTTTTTCTGTAAGAAATCTCTGCAGCGGCTCTCGCAACTCAAACACTCTGGCCAATGACCTGCTAAAGATGCTTGTTTTTTGTTGCTCATTCTAGCAGTTTAGCTAACTTCATGTGACACTACCGTTCGCCAAGAACTGATCAAGTGAAGTGAGCTGACCTGAGGCTGCACAGCGCTGAAGGCAATATGTAAAAGTGTTGAAGGCGGGACAGACAGACGTAAGAAAATAGACCTTGCAAAATGCAAACATGCGTGCAATCAAACAACTGCATATAGACCTATGCCATGTAAAAACGTGACATTATTGCGAATTAAATTTAGTTTAGTTCGCATGCATTTTTTTAAACTCATGTCGTAGGCTACGGCCCGGTTAGGAATGTCCCGCGGCCCGGTGGTTGGGGACCGCTGTCCTACAGTACAGTGTCCCCGTCACAGCACTGGGGCATTGGGATCGATCTTTTTTGGCCAGAGGGAAGAGTGCCACCTACTGGCCACCCACCAACACCACTTCGCTCCTCTAACCACTGTACTACGGCACATCTTGTATACTGAAACTGCAATAATGTTTAACACTGAAAGCCTCAGTTGCTAGGTTACGATAAACAAACTCAAAGATCGTAATTCTTGATTCTTTTTGCTTAGCCTGCAAACTGACGGTTTTATGGGTTCACTAAACAAAGATTATGGAAATAAACACCACTTTTCCATCAAAAACCTTGTTGTAAAAGGCATAGCTTCTAACTTGTTAGATTTATGACCTAAGTGCGCTAGCTCTGTGCCTGCCGACCAGCTCTGTTCTAGAATCTTTGCTGCCGACCCTGGTCGAGAGATGTGATGCAGGACGTCCCCTGATTGGCTAGTCAGTAGGCCATGCAATGTGTTGATTGGCTCTGCAGAAACTGTCAAGCCAAAATTCGCTGATTGGCTCTTCAGAAACGACGACAAAACACTGCCAAAATTAGGTGTCTGTGAAAAAAGTTTTGTAGCCATTAGATTCAGTTTGCACCGCCAAAGATAGATGTCGCACTTCTCCCATGCCTGTAGCTATAAAGCTGTTCCACACACATTCAAACTAAATTCCTGTGGACAAATGTTTTTCACAAGTGCACAAAATATTCCTGCAGGTACGCATTTTTTTTGCACACAGACAAATTAATTCCACAGTTACAAAACGGTTCTACACGTGTGCAAATCATATTCTCGAACACAAAACCCTATTACACATCAATATTACACACAATCTTTATGGCTTTGTTTTGACTCCATACAGCACACTCAGCACACTAAAGTTTCAGCAGGCTTTAGTGTGTTTAGTGTGTGAAGTTAGACTTGAGTGTGCTGAGGCTTTAGTTTTAGTGTGCTGAGGATTTAGTTTTAGTGTGCTGAGACTTTAGTGTGCTGAGACTTTAGTGTGCTGAGACTCTGTTGTTAAATTACCACTAGACACCTGGGTTTCACCTTGTATGAGAATGAGGCTTCATACACACGCACACACATACAAACACTCTCTCCCTCCCACATACATACACACACACACACACACACGCACATTATCTCTCTCTGTTTCTCTCTCTCACTCACTCACACACACACACATGCATGTGAAGGCTGTTGTGTGCTGTGCCCTGGCAGGAGGCGGGTGATAGTGGAGAGTTCTGCTGGAGGAACCTCTTCTCCTGCATCAACCTCCTCCGAGTCCTCAACAAACTCACCAAGTGGAAGCACTCCAGAACCATGGTAAAACACACACACACACACACATGCACATCGACACACACACTCACTAAGAGCGGTGTCCTCTCCTAGATGCTGGTGGTGTTTAAGTCTGCTCCCATCCTGAAGAGGGCGCTAAAGGTAAAGCAGGCCATGATGCAGCTGTACGTGCTGAAGCTTCTGAAGATCCAGACCAAGTACCTGGGCCGTCAGTGGAGGAAGAGCAACATGAAGACCATGTCCGCCATCTACCAGAAAGTGCGGCACAGGCTGAACGATGACTGGGCTTACGGCAATGGTAGATACACACTCACACACACACACACACACACACACACACGTTTTGAGTGTTATCAACTTCTCCCGCTCGCTCTCCCTCCCTCTTCCTCCCCGTGTGCACAGACATCGACGCGCGCCCATGGGACTTCCAGGCGGAGGAGTGTGCTCTGCGCGAGAGCATCGAGAAGTTCAACGCGCGGCGCTACGAGCGAGGCCAGCTCGGCGACTTCACGCCCGTGGATAACTGCCTGCAGAGCGTACTCAGCCAGCCCGTGGAGCTACCGGAGGACTTCCCCTTCAGCTACCAACTCTGGCTGGAGAGAGAGGTCTTCGGCCCGCCCATCCAGTGGGAGGGGCTACTGCAGCAGCACTGAGGGGCTAGAGGGGGAGGGGCTCTGGCTGGAGGGTCCATCCAATAAGGGAGGCGTGGGGGGGTGGGTGGGGGCGTGTCTGGGGGAAATTGGGTGTGGCTGCTTTCTGAGGGGCGGGCAGAGGCGGGTCCTCACCAGCTTCACTGGGGTCAGGGGTCAGAGGGGTGGAGCTAACCAGAGCGGTGGAGCTAACCCAGATAACCCAGCGAACCCAGAGAACCCAGATAACCCAGATAACCCAGATAACCCAGATAACCCAGCGAACCCAGAGAACCCAGCGAACCCAGCGAACCCAGGTCATTATGGACTTGATCAACCCTCAGCTATGCCATCCTCTCTCTCTCTCTCTTTCTCACACACACTCACACACACACAAGTTACTCTGTCAGTGTGTGTGTGTGTGTGTGTGTGCGCGTTTCCAGACCAGTCCACGCCGGCTTGTCACACACACACTGTTTGAGCACACTACAGTGCAGGTTACGTAAACACACACACACACACACACACACACACACACACACACAGGTACATCACAAAGATCTGCAGCTACACAAGCTTCGCTGATCACGATGGTGCTGATTCAATAGACACACATGCAAGCACACGCACATATACACACGTGCGCATCACACACACACACACACATCACACACACTCACAAGTACACAAGCTTCGCTGATCACGATGGTGCTGATTCAATAGACACACATGCAAGCACACGCACATATACACATGTGTGCATCACACACACACACACACACACACACTTACAAGTACACAAGCCCCGCTGATCACGATGGTGCTGCTGATTCATGAAACACAGACTTAATAAAGCACATGCATGCAAACACAGAAACACACACTCTCTCTCTCACACACACACACACACACACAGCAGACTTAATAAAGCACATGCATGCAAACACAGAAACACATACTCTCTCTCACACACACACAGTCTACATAATGAAAGTAAACCTGAGCATGTGCCATATAGCTCTGTGTGTGTGTGTGTGTGTGTGTGTGTGTGCAGTGCATACGGAAAGGGATCACAGCGCTTCAGTGTTTCCACATTTTGTTATTTTTCTCATCAATCTACACACAATACTCCAACACTTCACAAAAAACAGGAGTGTTTTGTACGTTTATAAAAAAGGGCCAAATAGTTCAGTCTTCGTTTCATCAGACCAGATGATTTGACTTGTTATGGTCTGAGAGTCGTTCAGGTGCTTTTGGACATCTGGCCACTCTGCCATAAAGGCCTGAGTGGCAGAGAGCTGCACTGATGTGTGTCCTCTCAAAGGAACTGGGGGTATGTGTGTGGAAGGAACCAGGCACTGAGGCACTGACCTGGGGGTATGTGTGTGGAAGGAACCAGGCACTGAGCTGCACTGATGTGTGTCCTCTCAAAGGAACTGGGGTATGTGTGTGGAAGGAACCAGGCACTGAGCTGCACTGATGTGTGTCCTCTCAAAGGAACTGGGGGTATGTGTGTGGGAAGGAACCAGGCACTGAGCTGCACTGATGTGTGTCCTCTCAAAGGAACTGGAAGGAACCAGGGAGTATGTGTGTGGAAGGAACCAGGCACTGAGCTGCACTGATGTGTGTCCTCTCAAAGGAACTGGGGGTATGTGTGTGGAAGGAACCAGGCACTGAGCTGCACTGATGTGTGTCCTCTCAAAGGAACTGGGGTATGTGTGTGGAAGGAACCAGGCACTGAGCTGCACTGATGTGTGTCCTCTCAAAGGAACTGGGGGTATGTGTGTGGAAGGAACCAGGCACTGACCAGGCACTGGAAGGAACCAGGCACTGAGCTGCACTGATGTGTGTCCTCTCAAAGGAACTGGGGGTATGTGTGTGGAAGGAACCAGGCACTGAGCTGCACTGATGTGTGTCCTCTCAAAGGAACTGGGGGTATGTGTGTGGAAGGAACCAGGCACTGAGCTGCACTGATGTGTGTCCTCTCAAAGGAACTGGGGGTATGTGTGTGGAAGGAACCAGGCACTGAGCTGCTGATGTGTGTCCTCTCAAAGGAACTGGGGGTATGTGTGTGGAAGGAACCAGGCACTGAGCTGCACTGATGTGTGTCCTCTCAAAGGAACTGGGGGTATGTGTGTGGAAGGAACCAGGCACTGAGCTGCACTGATGTGTGTCCTCTCAAAGGAACTGGGGGTATGTGTGTGGAAGGAACCAGGCACTGAGCTGCACTGATGTGTGTCCTCTCAAAGGAACTGGGGGTATGTGTGTGGAAGGAACCAGGCACTGAGCTGCACTGATGTGTGTCCTCTCAAAGGAACTGGGGGTATGTGTGTGGAAGGAACCAGGCACTGAGCTGCACTGATGTGTGTCCTTCTTTACTCTTCTCTCATCCTCTAGATCTCATTCATAGTGGAACTCTGGATCTCATTCATAGTGGCCATTGGGTCCTTGGTTACCTGTCTGAGCAAGGCCCTTCGTACTGGATTACTCAGTTTGGCTGAGCGGCCAGATCTAGGAAGGCTGTTGGTTGTTCCAAACTTCCATTTGAGAATGATGGAGGCTACTGTGCTCTTTGGCACTTTTTGCTTTGGCAGAAATTTCTTGTTTCCTTCCTCATAGTATGGGGAATTGTGTTATTTTAGGAACGATTCATATAGATTTTTGCAACTGGTGTTTTTTTTACTAGCTAGGACCCCATTCAATACAAAACAACCTGTTTCCAATTTTTTTCTTAATTTTCAGTGCCAAAATTCAAGATGGCGGACAATATATGCGGACAAATAATATAAAGGCTTTAAGTGGTCAACTTTTTGATAAATATCCACCTAATAAGGTAGACAAGTGAGATACAGACTATTTTCAAAAGATGTATTGCATCATTTGCCAAAAAAATTTGGAGAAAATTTTGAAAAAATCACTCAAGTATTTATCCTCACCACTGTCACTGTCTTTTTAATATTGGTGCACATCTCCTCAGAGCCTTCACACCTGCAAAGTTGCGTGAATGGTAAGTTGTTACTCTTGCAAGAACACCTTATACTGCAATGGCTGGCAAGACAACAACACTTCACAAGTTCCACAACAGCCTCTGGTGCTGGTGGAAGTTTTGACAGAACAGGAGCCCATTGCCCATCAACAATTTGTCTCCATCCCAGTGATAGTGAGTCAAGAATCTTTGGAGCAGGCACTGTTGTGCCCAAACTTTTGCTTGCCTGTGTGCTCTCAGAATTTCAATTTCAATTTAATTTCAGTTATAGAGCGTCAAAACCTTACACATGTCATGGCGCTTTACAGAGTGTTAAACATTCAGACAGAGCCCATGAGTAACAGGGGCGAGGAAAAACTCCCAAGAATGGGAGAAACATATAGGATGAAACCTCAAGCAGATCCACGACTCAAGGGCCTGACCCATCTGCCTGGGGTCAGTTACAGGACAGTAAGGTCTATATACAGAGAATAGAACATGGTGTTTAGAGCCACCTGAGGTATATGTTACAAAGTGGTTGGATGGTTACATAACCAGTATGATAATGCATGAATCCTATTTAGTGTTAAGTTCAAATAGTCCAGTGTAGGGGATGAATTGTCCATAGGAATTAGGAGTTGTCAGATTAGAAAGAGTTCAGATTTCTGGGTGTCCACATCTCTTGGTCCTCTCTTGGACCCTCAACACCTCTACCCTGATCAAGAAGGCTTACCAGCATCTCTTCTATCTGAGGATGCTAAAGAAGGTCCTGATCCTGGTGAACTTCTACCCCTGCACCATCAAGCGTATCTTTACCAACTGTGTCACAGTTTGGTATGGCAACTACTCTGCCCACAACCGAAAAGCACTGCAGAGGGTGGTGAAAACTGCCCAACACATTCCTCACTCCCCTCCATTGAGGCCATCCAGGGCAAGCGATGCTTGCATAAGGCGCACAGCAGGTTCAGAGGAAGCTTCTTTCCTGCAGCTGAAGTCTAGCTCTCCATCCCAGTGACAACCAACCAACTAACCAACAACCATGCATTGTTCACATTACATAGCCATATTTATTCTGCTCTTATAAGGTAACTGCTAATACACTGCACATATTTATATTACTCTAAACCTCTCTACTTTATATGAATCAACTGTATACTACTGTCTACACTGCACTATATTTCTTGACCTGTCTATGCACCACCTGTCTATACTTTGCAGTGTTTCCCACAGAATTCAGTTCTATTTGTGGTGGTAGGTGACGGTGGGGGTTGCAACAGTTTTGCGCAGCATGTTTATGATGCTAACCTGATTTATTCACGATTTAACCAGTCATCTTCTATGCCAACAACAATCCTTGCACAAATGACAATGTTTTCTTTAAACATGCATGCAGAGGAGGGGCAGAGAGAGAGAGACAAGGAGAGGCTCATGTCACCAATGTCATCTCATGTCACCCATGGTCATATTTATTACCTAAGTCATTAAATTTTATTAGAAAATGTATGTATATAATGATAATACCTAACATATATCCATTTAAAAATTTTAAAAAGGCGATTATTTGCAATTTTTGGTGATATATCCGCCATCTTGGATTTTGGACCTGTGCAGTCCGGGAAAAAATTGGAAACCGGTAGTTTTACAAACTATAGGGTCTGAAGAAGTGAAAAAACATAATTTGCAAAAATCTATATGAAATGTTCCAAACACCTTTCGCCCTGCACTACCAGATCTATGTCTTCACACAACCCTGTCTCGCAGGTCTACGGACAATTCTCTCTACCTCGTGGCTTGGTTTTCAGTCTGACATTCACCATCAACTGAGAGACCTTATATATAGAGATGTGTCCCTCTCCTAATAATGTCCAGTGAATTAATTTAGTCACAGGTTGTCTCCAATCAAGTTATAGAAGCATCTCAAGGACCACTGATAGAAGTAGGATGCACCAGAGCTCAATGGCAAGCGTCATAACAAAGGGTCTGAATAGTTATGTGAATGGATTATTTCAGTCTTTTATTTTTTATAAATTTACAAAACACTCCAAACACCTGTTGTTTTGTGGAGTGTTGGAGTATTGTGTGTGGATTGATGAGAAAACGAATGAATCAATTTCAATATGAGTCTGAAACATAACAAAATATGGGAAAAGTGAAGCACTGTGAATACTTTCCGTATGCAGTGTAAATGTTAGTATGTGTGTGTGTGTGTAAATGTGAGTGTGTGAACTGTATCATTTAAAGTATTAACTTTGGAAAGCAGCATGGCTCCAGATTTTAAAGTTTACATTCTGTTCTGTGTTTTATATGTCTATTTAAAAGCACACTAATCTTTTGATTTGATTTTGAATTGATTATTTAATCTTTTGAATGGCCAGTTTGTAGTTCACTGAAACATACAGAATTCTGTGTGTGTTAATTTGTTTATGCAGTGACTGTTAGAACTTGTCATGTGACGTTTGTTTCACAGAAACTTTATGAGCTCTATAATGAGCAAATGAAAGACTTTATAGCACACAGATGTGTGGAGGTGCAATGCCAATAAAGCTGAATCAAAGAGGTATACAGTATAGCAGCCTATACACACCTTGTACTAAAGAAGACCATAGATGTATACTGTACAGTATAGCCTATACACACAATAAACTAAAGAAGATGTATGCACTAATAGAGGTATACACTAATAAAAGAGTCAAGCCCCAACTGTGTTTAGCTACTTATTTAAATGCTGGGTTTTCTGGTCTCTCAAAGTACCCAAACTGTGTGTGTGTGTGAGAGTGTATTTCAATCCTGGGAGGGTTTTCTGGTCTCAAGTAGCCGAACTGCAGACCCGGCCCCCTCAAATAAAATCTGTGCCCCCTCCATTGTGACCACCATACTGTATTACGTTTCTAATTTGCTGTTATTTCACGTAGATATAGTCCTCTTTCATTAGTTAGGCTACATGCAGGGGCATAAAACTCACACAGCCAACTCTACTTGCCCCGGTCTCACACACACACAACAGAGACCCCTCCGTGGCCTAGGCTAGCCTCATAAGCAGGGGTGCGGTCGCTCTGCTCCCACGGCTGCCACGACCGCTAAGGCGTTCTACATACTCGACGCACCCGACCGTAAGGGGGCCCACGTTTGGCCAAATCTATCTTGCTGAACTGTTATGAACATGCTTATTTGTACTGATTGCTGGGGGGGGTGCTACCCCAGATAGCAATTACTCATTGAATCTATGTTAAATCAACATTATTTTGTCAACGTTAAAATCATTGAGTCAACGTCGCACTTCAACATTGATCCTATAACATTTTGCACCCTCTATTAATCTTGAAGCAATGTTGAAATTCCAACTACAGATCAACGGAATTTCAATGGTATTTCAATTAAAATGAATATTGAAACAACGTTGAAATTACAACCAAACTAAAGATCAATGCGATTTCAATGGTATGTCAATTGATATTAAACCTCAGTAAACCACTTTTAATCTGGAAAAATATTGGGAAATTCACATCCTGCTTTATATACAGCCAGGATAAATTTGACTAGGCCTAGTATGGCTGGTTTAGGCTACACAATCGTGCATAAATAACCATTGACAACTTATCAGTTTGAAAATCAAGTGCATTTATTAACTCTTCTTCATTTAGAAATTCACGTGTGTTGTGCTTTCCTGCCATCCATTCAGTCTAGCATCCATAGACCACCCGTTCGCAGTCAGCCCTCCTCCACCATCCAGTAGCAGAGTGAAGTGGCACCTAACAGAAACAGAAGAAAAAGAGATAGACAGTGTTAGATAAATATGTTCAACTGAAACTGAAGGCTACTTATAATTGAAACTTTAGAATAATCATAGAATATATATTCTATATGTTTGTTGAGTTTGCTGTCAAAATGCCAGGCTGAAGATAGTGTTAGAATAATTCAGTTTCGCAAGCTGGGTGAGCTCATTGAACATGCCGTGTTTGCTAGCAGCACCAGCCATTCGGGCAGCTCTGTTCATCCGAACAATTTTGCTTTACGGTTAATGATAGCAGTCTAGTCAGATATGACTTAAAGTTAACTTATATCAGTATTGCTAAAGTTATCCTATTAAACTCAGAAAAATATGATCACCAGGAGTTACATAAATGTTAGCTAAATCTCCACGTTAACCAGCAGCACATCTTCAGCCTATAATTTTGACAGTAGCCTAGCTAGAAGAAGCTAACGTTACCGGTAGGCCTAGCACTACTTCATATTTTATTATCATGCGGATAATAAACTGTAACTTACTGACAACAAAAGTAGGACCTAATTATAAATTAGGCTGCCGAGTAAGGTTAACCTAACATTATGATGAACTGCCATAACGTAAGTTAGCCTAAACAGCAAGTAAATTTAGCTAGCCTAGCATTTGAATGAGTTTGTAAGTCAGACAGTACGATGTACATAGACTGTAAACATGACCGAATTTAATGTAGTAACCTACACTTTTACAATAAAACATTATCGTTTGATAAATAAATGCTTGCTTACCATTAAGGAGGAGTGAACTTGAAAGAGAGCTGAACCCCCTCGTTGGTCTGACTAAACTGTTGCTGAAAATGATCTTCTGCAGGACAGTTCAAACGTCGTTGCGCAGTCAACTATAAATCCACTACTTTTCAATCACCAAGTTAAGATTTCCCAGTCAACCACAAATCCATGACTTTTCAATATCTTTTAGTAAACTTTGTATCGACGCTCTATCGATTATGGCAACATAAACTATAAACCAATGTTGTTTCGATATCTCTCTTATCGATATTCATGCACTGTTTTTGTCAGGATTGTAATGCTGATTCAATGTCTATTTACAGTGTATGAAAATGCACTGTTCTGTTATCCGAGGTCTTCTTATTATTATTACAGTGCATGAAAATGCACTGTACTGTTCTTCCTAGGCAACTTCAACAACTTCTTATTATTATTCCGCTTACCACTTTTTCCGTACGCTATTTCTCTTGAACAGTTTAACTTAGAAACTTCATTCAAACTTTGTAACGAGGGTATTCAAACGACCAAGCTGCTATGTCTTTTCAACTTTGAAACTTTTATATTTTTTAAACTATTAAAGAAAAACTTTTTAAAAATCCCCATAGACTTAACATTGCCGATTGTGACATCATAATACGGCCGTTAAGCAATTAGAATCCTGTTGTTCAGGCCACCTGCAGCCTCAGGCTTTAAGCATACAATCTGGGTCAAAATAAAAGTCCTCACTACAATAATCCACTGTTAAACAATGTAACCCATTAAACTACTGAACTTTTTACATTCAACTTTTAAACGTCTACTTTTAAACTATCATTAAACTATCTATCTATTAAACTAGCTGTCTATCAACAACTTTTAAACTATCTACATTCAACTTTTAAACTTTTAAACTATATACATTCAACTTTTAAACAGTCTACTTTTAAAAGTCAAAGTCAGCTTTATTGTCAATTTCTTCACATGTTCCAGACATACAAAGAGATCGAAATTACGTTTCTCACTATCCCACGGTGAAGACAAGACATATTTTACCAATTTAAGTCTACAGACAAAACATAACATTCAAGTAAACAAAAAAGTAAGTAAATAAGTAAATAAGAGGGCACATATAATGAAAAAATAAGAGCAGCAAAATTTGGTTGAAATTGTGCATAGACAGTCAATAAAATACTAGTGCAAAGTCAGGCCAATAAAAGGCTGGGGTAGTTCTGTTTGACCTAAGTAAGAAAGAAAGTGGCATAGTGGTGCAAGTTATGTAAGAGCAGCAGAAGTGTTGTGTTTTCAGGACAACAACAACAAGTTGCAAAGTGTACAGTGTGCAAGTGGAGTAGTGCAGGCGGCCATTGTGGGTCCAATGTCCAGGATGTTATGTAGCTGAGGGGGGAGAGGAGGGAGAGAGTTCAGCATCCTTACAGCTTGGTGTATGAAGCTGTTGGTGAGTCTGGTAGAAAGGGAGCAGGCTTCTGTACCTCTTCCCAGAGGGCAGTAGATCAAACAGATTGTGAGCGGGGTGACTTGCATCACTCACAATTTTGGTCGCCTTGCGGGTGAGGTGGGTGGTGTAAATGTCCTTAAACTGATTAAACTATCTATTAAACTAGCTGTCTATCAACAACTTTGAACTTGTCATCAACTATGTCAACACTTGTCATCAACTATGGCTCCTAACCACTGTAGCTAGTTAGCATGTTATCATAGTTAGCATTTTTAACAAAACTGCTAAAAATGATTAGCTAGTAGGTTAGCTAAGTCACATGGTTAACATAGTTAGCATGTTAGCATTGCTAGCATAGTTAGCATGTTTAGCAAAACTGCTAGAAAACGTTAGTTAAGTTAGCTAAGTAGCATGGTTAGCTTAGAATGGCTCTAATGTTCGCTAACAGTTATGCTAAGATTTTTAACTAGGCTAACCATGCTACTTAGCTAATGTTGTATAGCAGTGCTAGCAATGCTAACATGCTAACCATACTACTTAGCCAACGTTTTCTAGCAGTTTAATGAATGTTGATATTCAAATAGTTTAATGGCTGTGTATAGGTAGATATTTGACGATAACTGAAAGTTGGAATGGCTCTAATGTTTGCTAGCAGTTATGCTAAGATTTTTAACTATGCTAACCATGTTACTTAGCTAATGTTTTATAGCAGTGTTAGCAATGCTAACATGCTAACCATGTTACTTAGCTAACGTTTTCTAGCAGTTTTGCTAAACATGCTAACTATGCTAGCAATGCTACTTAGCTAACTTAACTAGTGTTTTCTAGCAGTTTTGCTAAACATGCCAACTATGTTAGCAATGCTAACATGCTAACTATATTAACCATGTGACTTAGCTAACCTAGCTTATCATTTTTAGTAGTTTTGCTAACTATGCTAACTAGCATGTTAATAATGTTAACATGCTAACTATGCTAATTATGAGACTTAGCTAACCTAGATAATCATTTTTAGTAGTTATGTTAACTATGCTAATTAGCAGCAGTAGCAGAACCCCCTCATCAAAGGTGTCCAGACTCCATATATGCATCACAAAATCAGCCTTTATGCTGACGACATTCTTCTCTTTCTTCAAGACCCCACAACATCAGTAGAAGAAACCATCAAACTCATTGACACATTCTCTAAAATTTCTGAATACTCAATCAATTGGAATAAATCTGCAGTTCTCCCATTACATCCCAACAGCTGGGATGTGACAGCCAACTCTTCACCTATCCCACTCTGCACTAATTATATCACTTACTTAGGGATAAAAGTCTCCCCCAGGCTGTCAGACTTATTTAGCCTAAATTATTCCCCTCTACTCACTTCAATAGATGATGACCTTCAACGCTGGAAGAACCTCCCATTATCCATCATGGGCAGAATCTCAATCAAAATGAAAATACTGCCCAAAATAAACTATCTATTCTCTATGATTCCAACCCAGCCCACCACCCTCTGGTTTAAGTCTCTTAAAACTAAATTCTACTGGAAAGATAAGACCCCAAGGATCAAACTCGCCACTCTCCAAAAACCAAAAGCAATGGGAGGACTAGAGGCCCACACTTCCAGCACTATGCCCTGGCCAACCAGCTCCACTTCATCCACAAATGGCTACACCCCACCCCCTCAGACAACACCTGGTTAGACCTAGAACAAACAATCTGTAAAGAAATTAAAATCTCAGATCTCCCTTTCTGCAGTCAGTCGGTCAAAAAACATCCATCTTTCAAAGCCCCAACAATTTCAGCTACTCTGACAGCCTGGTGGAGATTCTACCACATCACTGATTCACCTATAGCACCATCAATTCAAGACCCCGATTTGGAATAACCCAGATTTCACCGTCAACACAAAAAAAACACTTAACTTTCACATGGATGGGAAAGGGCATCACTCACCTTCAACACATTCTTCAAGACAATAATCTGGCCTCATTTTCCTGTTTGGTCCAGAAGCACGGCATCGAGAGTAAACACTTCTTACAATACCTGCAAATTAAATCATCTATCCTAGGACAAATTAACATCCAGACAGCTAACCTTGACATTCCCCACCAATCTCAGAGCTGATTAATATTCCTCTCCCAAAAAATACTCTCCCAAATTTACAAAATGATATCTCGCTCAGAAAAACAATTGGCCTGCCATATCACAAATGGGAATCAGACTTATCAATTACTCCCGGTGCCGACTTCTGGACCAAAATGTGCAAAAACATCTACCTCATGACAAAGAATAGTAATCAACAACTAATACAATACAAGGTTCTTCACAGATTCCACTTCACTGCACATAAATTGGCTAAAATGGGGTTTGGCTCGGATCTTTGCACTCACTGCACACAAAATAACCCAGATACATACATTCATGCGGTTTGGCATTGCACTCCAATCAACCACTTCTGGGTGAGTGTCACAAAATCTCTCTCTTCCATCTTTGGCTGTCACATCCCAGCATCCCCTTCCTTATGCATACTTGGTGATACATCCAGTCAATTTAAGCAACTCCTGCAATAAAACACTGCTGGTAGCGCTGACTATCGCCAAGAAAACAATCCTCATGAACTGGAAATCTAAGAAAAAAGCTCACATCACTCATTGGAAAAACTTGTTAACAGACTATATATCATTAGAAAACCTATCAACTACAAACTTAATCAATACTCAGGATACAACCTCTCCTTGGTACCCCTTTATCACCTACTTACAGTCCTGACCCTCTTTGCCTGAGTTCCATCTCCACACCATCATAACACACTTCATCAACAGATACACATATCATCGAACACTGGGCAGGGGAGGGTAGCTGGAACTATTATTGTTATTATTATTATTATTATTATTAGTAATATAAATAGCATCCCCTTCTTTCCCTCCCCCTTTTATTTACATTCTCTGATAACTTTACTAATTTCACTCTTTTTCTCTGCCTCTCCCATTGTTATTCTGACGGGCCCCATTGGATGGCTTGGGAGACTCCGGTCCCATGGTCGCTGTGTGGTTTTGGCATTGGTTGGGTCCTGTGGGTTATCTATTGGCCCTGGGCCCCGGAGTGCACCCTCCTCATGCGGCCATGCACACTTTGTCCTGGAAGCACACAGCACGCTTTACTCTCTTTTAATTGCACTACATGTTAGGTGACATACATAAACAAAAACTATAAAACAGGGTAGGGTAAGAGTGGAGTGCAGGTAGATGCCTCATCAGGTGTCTATCTGCATGCCTCACTTATTTTAATGCACACATTGAGGAGGCATACATCTTACACAGGGTAAGTGTGGTGTGCATGGGGAAATCCTGACAGATATTCACCATGCATGCCCACTTCTTTTAATGCTACACTCTAGATAGACCCCTCAACCTAGCCATTCACATACTGTACATATTTAGGTCAAGAGTGGCGTGTTGGGTGAAGGTCTGGGGGCGAGGTGTGGTTGGTCGTGGTAGTGGGGGATGTGTGCATATGCTGGGGGCCTGGGGCGACGGGTGGCACGCAGGTCCTTCCCTCTGTCAGCTCGTCGCAGTATTACTGCGGGGGCTGGGTGGAACTGTGGCCATTAATGGGTGCCCAGGTTGGCAATCAGTCAGGCAATCAACCAGGCAATCAGTTATTCCTATTATTATACTTATCTTTAATAGAATAATTACAACTCCTCTCCTCTGAAACCCTCCCTCTCTATGTCCCAGCTTCTCTCCTCTTGGCCCAACAGCAAGCCAGCCTTATACATATGCACACACACACACACACATACTCACTACCCCTCACCCCCCATCCCAACACCACCTTATTCACACTCTCAGAGCTACCATCTGCACCCCCCCCCCATCCCCCCTTCTTTTCATTCCGGTCATCAATTTCATCCCTGATAATCATATCTGTAATCATCCTGGACCTTAAATCATCCTTAGCCTTTCTGTTATTAATGTTATGTTGTTTTTGTGGAAGCCAAGTCAATGTGATGTCTTGTTAAGTTACAGTATGTGTTTATGTAATGTACATCTGTTTGTCGTATGTAGTATTCATGTGCATGTCGTAGTGTTGCATTTTTTGTAATGTCAATGATGTTTGCAAAAAAAAAAAAAAAAAAAAAACTATGCTAATTAGCATGCTAACAATGTTAACATCTTAACTATGCTAATTATGTGACTTAGCTAACCTAACTAATCATTTTTAGTAGTTATGCTACCCACACAGCAGTAGACTCCTAGGCGGATCCGCCTTCAAGACGCCAAACCCGCGTGACTGTCGCATTCGTTTTGGTGCCGCACAGAGGATCAGCTCCGCCTCCAGGCGGCCCCGTAAATTCTACTGTCAAACAGCGGATCCTGAGTGGACCCATGTCGGATCCAGCGGGCGCTGACGCCGCATTTACTGTAACGGTTGAACATGACTGTACACCAAGAGCCAAGAAGAGTCATACTAGTGGATATTTTCTTTGCTGGGACACGGTTGCGCTGAACCCTCTCGAGTAAGTGATATTTATTAATATATTGCGACATTCACAATAGCTAAACATTGGCCTTTGTGGTTTTATAATCATCATGTTTATTAATTGTAATGACGTTGTTTGATATTAGGACTAACGTTAACGTTAGTGCAACCAGAGACGTTTGTCATTTTGTGCAACAGTTTGTGCAAAGTTAACGTTATTGTTAGCTGTGATGCTCATATGAGTCTGTAGCCTATCTGATTTAAAATGGGATAGCAATTTCGGCAGAATATGTTATGGTAGTGTGATTTAAAAAACACACATTGTTATTTAACATTAGTCTGGTCCTGTCTGTTTTAATGTGTCGCTGTTGTCCATATAGTGCTACTATGCTAGCGGCATATAGCTGCTACCTAGCATGCTGCTAGGCGCAATTGCATAAGCTAATGTCTATTAGTGCTATACATATATTGAAATCACGTTTTATGATGCAAACCTTGATTAAGGTGATATTGGCACTGGTATTTCAGTCAATGAAGTCAGTGAAGCACTCTGCTATGATAGCTACCTACAACTTTAGCATGTTGACTCACTGATAATGGTTTAGCCCTAGCCTCTAGCTAGCTGTGCATTAACGTTTGCATTTTGCCAAGTTTGGTCTCATACGTAACTTTAGTGTCTATCTGCCATCTTTGTAATGAAAGCCTCGGCATTTTAATCACTGTTTAAGTCGGTTCAGACAACTATTGGCATCGGTTTGTGATTTATTATGCTAACATAACGTAACGTAACTGTATGGAACTTGGTCCCCATCTTCTATTTTGTTTGTTCTGCAGCGTCAACTTTTATCGGCTGGATTCTAGCATCTAACGTTACGATTGCCTCTGTTGGGTTTGCTTGATCAAGTAAGATACTTGTTGTTAAATACGCGTTAGATACGGGTTGTTAAAATGAAATGTGAACACATTCCCGTAGCATTCCAAAATAGACCAGAGATGCTTGTACTATATGTGTATTTGGAAATTTTGGGATTGCAATAACCATAATGATATCGTTATGTAACAGCCATCGTTTCGGGGACTCTGATGACAGTGAAGAGCCAGAAAATGGTGACTTTGCATCTCTGAGGTACCTTCCAACTCGCCTGGTATATCAGTTGAACCCTCAAGCCCAAGCCAATTGCACTGGCAAAGTAAGTAATAATCTCTTAACATTGAAATAACTAAATCATAATATTAATATTAGAGATATGGTTAACATTCTTAGTGCTAAAGACATTCCCCTCTCTTTGTATCTATTCCTCCAGCTCCACCATCTCGCCGAGTGCCAGGCAGCCGAGTCACTACCCCTCAACCTGGAGAAAACTGTTAAGGTAAGACTGATCTCTGAAATAATATTGAATACAGTGGCCCCATCTATATTAACACAGCAGCAGTCACTCCATTTCAGATCAACAGATTGCATCTGCATTACCATCTGAGATTTTCTGCATACTTTATCCATTACTTTCAAAATCTCAGCCAAATATTTTGTCAGTTAAAACATCTGCATTCATGCAATATTGCCTGAAAAGTTCATTCATTATTATCAGATTGTATTGAAACACATTGATTTCAATGTCAATCCATTCATGGAGTTGATATAGATAGTGCATACCAAAATATTGAAACATACAAATTCATGTCCAGCATGACCAGAGATTTGTTTTTGTTTGCCATTGTTTGGCCCTGTAGCTCTCAGCCTACCATGGTTAACAGATCACAACCATTTATCTCCCTTAGCACCTCACCATGGGGCAGGACCGCAACACTCTTCACCACCTCAACTCCCTGCACCTGCACCTGCACCTGCATTTAATATACGGAGAGTTACTCAAGGTAGGGACTGATCTCTGAAATATTAGTGAATAGAAAGGCCCCATGTGTATGATCAGTCATGGTTAACAGATAACTACCATTTAATAAAAAAAAATTCCCCCTCTCGCACACCGCCCACCTCACTATGGGCCAGGAACGGCAGTCCCTCCTCAACTCCCTCCACCCCCACACCAGCCCTCAACGTGCAGCGAACAGAGGAGCTTTGTAAGTCATGTTTCTTTTTAAATTTAATCTCCTTAATACCCATCTCATATATTGTATTGTGTAAGCATACTTGGCTTTGGATGCTACATACCATAAACATAAACATATCTGTCTGTTTGATTACAGGTGCTGTGAGGAAAAACATGGTGACACGGTTTCAACCGGCGGTGGATCGGGCAACGAGGAGATGTGTTCCGCCTCCATCCACACAAATGGAGAAATAGGAGAAATAAGCATTAAACAATCTTTTTATTGAACTTCTTGTCATTCACCAGTTATTCATTTTCTGATATTTTAGCTGTGCATAGCGCAGTATTTCATTGAAGTTGTAGCCTATTAGATAAAATATTTCATGTCTGCACTGACCTAGGCCTATAAAGCACTAAATTAGGTTTTGACCACAAAATGAATGTAAAGTAGCCTAGGCAATGTAGGCTACTTAACAAAAACAGAATAGCCTATAACCTGTAACTTTCCATAAATGTCCATTTTATATTTCCATTGAGTAGTGATCACGTTTGTACAGTAAATTGATGTCTTGACTTAAACCTTTTCTGTTTATTGACAGTATTGTTAAGTTAAAAATACGAGGCAATGCAGATTAATCGTAGGCCTATATTGCTGTAGTAGCCTAGGCTAGGCCTAGTGATAGTTTTACTTTTATCCTATAGTTGCCTAGTTTTATCCTACAGCAAGAACAGAAGGAATTTTGAAAATGAGATAACGGGTCCAAAACGGACCGGGCCAGATGAGCCTTTGAGTCCCGTTATGGGTCCTTGTGGCGGATGTATGTATCGATTTTGCGGATCCCAAACGGACCCGCCCGTGGAGGTAAGGTTGTAATCGCGGATGCGGAGGGATGCAGTGCGGAGCCACGGGCGGGTCCAGCGATCCGCCGTGAGCGGATCCGTTCCTGAGAGCATCTGGACTCCGATATGGGTCCGTTTCGCGGGTCCGTTCCGGAAGCCGTCATACCTCCGCGGCGGATCCGCCGCGGAGTCCTTTTGCTGTGTGGGTAACTAGCATGATAACATGCTAACTATGCTAACCATGTGACTTAGCTGACCTAGCTAATCATTTTTAGCAGTTATGCTAACTAGCATGCTAACATGCTAACTATGCTAACCATGTTACTTAGCTAATCATTTTTAGCAGTTTTGCTAGAAATGCTAACTAGCATGCTAACATGCTAACCATGTTACTTAGCTAATCATTTTTAGCAGTTTTGCTAAAAATGCTAACTAGCATGCTAACAATGCTAACATGCTAACTAGCTACAGTGGGTAGGAGTCATAGTCGATGACAAGTAACAGTTACAATGGCTGAACAGTTAAAAAGTTCAGTAGTTTAAAGGGTTAAATTGTTTAACAGTGAAATATTGTAGTGAGGACAGTTTTTGGCAGAGGAAGCAGTTGAACAGGATGTGTAGTCTTAACCCTTAAAGGAGTACCGTCACACCGGTGTGACGGGAATGTTGAGAAATGAACATTCTAAAGAATATCTGGGTTCATTGAATTCAACATAGAATTTTAGAACCTTCAATTGTTGCGGAACTTAGAATGTTCAAAAACCTACACCTTTAAGGGTTAATAGGGCCAGTTTGTATGCTTAAAGCCTGAGACTGGCAGTTGATCCAGGTGGCCTGAACACCTGCCATAGGATTCTAATTGCTTAACGGCCGTATTATGATGTCACAATCGGCAATGTTAAGTCTATGGGGATTTTTAAAAAGTTTTTCTTTAATAGTTTAAAAAGTATAAAAGTTTCAAAGTTGAAAAGTCATACCAACCCGATCTGTTTGAAGACCTACGTTACAAAGTTTGAATGAAGTTAAACTGTTCAAGAGAAATTGCATACGGAAAAAGCGGAATAATAATAATAAGAAGAAGTTGTTGAAGTTACCTAGGAAAAACAGTACAGTGCATTTTCATGCACTGTAATAATACATTGTATGTGTGGTTGTTTAAGACACACTGAAGGCATGATGCCACCATAGGTTTGCAGAGAACTATATACAATATGCACACTTGAAAGGGGTGGTGTGGGGGGGTTGTGAGGGCCGCTGAAAACCAGTGTCCATCCTCACAGGAAGGGGTGGTGTGGGGTTGTGGGGGCCGCTGAAAACCAGTGTCCATCCTCACAGGAAGGGGTGGGGTGGTGGTGTGGGGTTGTGAGGGCTGCTGAAAACCAGTGTCCATCCTCACAGAAAAGAGTTACAGTTAATCTGCAGCCTTAGGCACTGGTTAGCAGAAGGTGTCCACTAAAAATCAACAAACCCCACTTCTAAAAAAACACAAACACACTCGCGCACTCCCCGGGAAAACAGGAGATTCTGTCAATCTGAATTTTAAGTTTTTAAGTTGCTTACAAAATAACACTGGCCTTTATATGACACATTATATGACACAGGAGGGAGAGGGAGACGCGCGCGCACACACACACACAAACTCGCGCATACAATGCTAAGCTAACAGCTAGACTATCGATTTAAAAATGGACATTTTTTTGGACAAATAATTCAGTGGAAATGCATGGATTCCAGTTGCTGCTACTGGAAGAAACTGGAATCCATGCATTTCCACTGAATTATTTTTGGAATCTGATCCTTATCATACCTGTTCATTCTTACTTCGTTTTTCGAACTTATCGTGACTAAATTCAAGATGGCTGCAAACGCTAAACTTCGTGAAGATACTGTATGGATAAATCGTCTTGTAAGTAAACTACCAGTGCTTTTTCAAAGTTTTCAATGTCTCGTTTTAAATGTCAGGGCCCTCGGAAGTCTACCAATGAAGTGTGGAGATACATTGAGCCTCGTAAATGGGTGTAAAACAGTGATTTATTTGCATGGCTAGTCCGATGCCGAAGCACCACTATTGAAAAAGCTGTTGGTAGCATCTGCTAACTAGCGCCAGATTTTGGAGTGCAGGGGACAAGCCGAGATGGGCTATGAGACATACGTTCACACTCGGTATCATGTTTCAATACACTTTAGGTCAATATCACACCGGAATTCTCCTTTAATTCACGTTTATTTCTCAATGATCTGCCTGCTCCGCTATGGCTAGTGCTGTACCTACGGCTGGGCCCTCTCACAGTTTTTAAATGGTCAGTAGTGGGAACTACTGTTGCCTTCATGATTTCCTTTTAAAAGTTTCTTACAAGGAGATAATTATCAACAATGACAAGCCAGCTGGAACCTACGGCTCTCTCTCCCTCTCGTGAGTGCAGACGCATTCCCAATCAGAGCCATATAAAGGTCTGTTCCCAATTAAATGGATCGCATAATGTTCACGTTAGATCTGCTGCAAAGGAGATAACTAAGAGTTAACTTAGTTTAACGTGATGTTATCTCTATTTAACATGATGTTTTGTCATGGACATTGCAAACGTTCTCTAAGGAGAGTGAAAAGCAGTTTGCAGTAAGGCTAACCAACGTCGTCTCTATCGCAGGAAAAAAATAGCGAGCAGCCTGATAACCAAATAAAATGCTCGGCGGGCCGGATTCGGCCCGCAGTTTGCCCACCCCTGGACTAAACGGTCAAACAAGTTATTATAGCCTATGGAAGCTTCTACACTTTTGGATGTGTAGAGTTGTAGGCCTAGGTGCACTTAGTTTTTAGCGATTGACCAGGTTTCTTTTTGAAATTAAATGCGTTTGTTAGGCAAGCCGGTTGTAAAAATAGAGAAATTAAAGTGCGTGCTGTGCCTATACATTACACAAACAATCTTAAATCGCGGAGATAACATTCGTTAGACAGGCAAAGCTGTCAGCAGCAACATGCATAAGAGCCTTAACAATGTAAGAGCACAGCTGGGTCTCGTGGACGGTCGCGGTTAACATTAGGCTAATTCAACTGTGACATGAAATGTTTTGCTCTTTCACTGTAGGCTACTCTGCAGCCGGGTCTGGAGAGAGAGAGAATTTAATTTCTCAAAAGTGTATTTCAATCCTAGGAGGGTTTTCTGGTCTCTCAAAGTAGCCGAACTGTGTGTGTGTGTGCGCGCGTTCCTCCAACTTGTAGCCTGCTGTTGGGTCGACTCATGACTAGGCTACTTCAATTCAAAGTGTAATTTCTATCAGGTCTCTTTAGCATAGTTTACATTACATGTCGCAACAGTTTGTTTTAACAACAATAGAGAGAGCAACCGGTGCACACGATAGAGTCAATTCTACTACGGCTGCCCCCGCGCGCTGAAGCCAACATCTCCGGCAATGATGCAGTCGAGGGAGTAAATTGCAGATTACCAGCGTCGTGTGCGCACGTGTGGTGTCATATCATTAAACATTGAAGATTACTAAACTCCCGCTGACTGGACGCGAAACAGCCGGGAAAACGGGAAGAGCGAGACGACCCGCTTGGTCTCTACGACAACCTGCCGTCAACAGACAAGATTTTATGCCTCCATAGGCTACATTAACGAGTCTGTGGATGTGGGTGAGTTGTGTTTTTAACCTACACTTGTTGCAGGGTGTTTAAAGCTTCTTTGTTTTGAATGTTTATAATATGCATATTTGTTTTGAATGTTTATAACATGCATATAGTAGCCTGCAGTCTCGACATATTATATTTAGCAGAGAGAGTGGTGATTATGCCTGAGTAAGCATATTAGTCCGCAGCGTGTAGGAGCCGTCTAGTCTTAATAATGAATGAGCTTTAAATGTTTAAAAGTTGTCGGTTTGACCTTAGCCTGATAGCCAAGTGGGCCTCCGATATCCAAGAGGTCAGTTACTTTTGCGCCAAGAGAAAACTGGAGAAGAGCTGCATGCCACTTTTCCAGGCATACTAATGGCATGCAGCCTATATCTCAAACAGCGCTGTAAGAATCAGATCAACGCAGCGTCACTGTTAGACCTGTAGGCTATGACATAGGCGAGTTTAGGCTCAAGCAGCCCTACAGTATGCTCTGTAAGCAGCTCGTCCACGATGCTCTGTGTAGGCCTATGTCCATTTTCTTTGCTCTCTCATTCTCTATGGACAACATGGCAAGTCCACTCAGTCTCTCCTGTCCCACTGTGCTCCTCAAGTGGTTTTTAATGATCTTTAACTTGGAGAATGAGCGCTCAGAGGTTGCAACGGTGACGGGAAGAGTCAGAAATAAAATTAGGCCGGTGCAAATCTCACTGAATGCAGAAGTTACTGCTGGGTGGTTGCATTGGCGGAGCGAGGGGGTGGCTTCAGGGGCTCAAGCCCCGAATCTCTTTTTAAAAGCCCTGAATCTTTTTTTGTAGGTGTGTGTTTTCAATTTAACTTCCCCCTTAACTTCCCCCTACTATTACTGAGCAAAAATCCCTTACTTTCAAAGCACAGTATTGACAGATAATCTGATTTCCCACACGATGATTTTAGCCGAGCAGAGCCGAGATGTAGCGGTTTACGTCATAAACCTGGCAGGAAAGTTCAGAGCGGCGCAGTCAGTTTAAACAGCAAGCCGGTAAGAAAAACTATTGTCAAGACATTAGGCAATTAGGCTACTGTACCCCGGAATACAAAAATAAACTTCAGAAAGACAGAAAGTTTGTTGTACTGTATTCTGTAGTCTCAATGACCGAATCAGTAGATATACCTGTTGTCAGTTGAGTTCGTTCAATTAATTTATTGTAGGCTAGTAGCTGTAACGTACGTAACGAGATGTAACGTACGGAGCCCCGGATATGTCTTTGGGATAAGTTGTGGCCTCGAAATAGCAATTCGTTCCCACAAAAATAATAAGTTGTGGCCACAAAATAGCAATTCGTTCCCACAAAGTACTAATTTGTGGCCACGAAATATTAATTCGTTCCCACGAAATAGTAATTCGTTCCCACGAAATAGGTCATTTGTGGCCACGAAATATTAATTCGTTCCCACGAAATAGTAATTTGTGGCCACGAAATATGTATTATCTAACGTGCACTGGACAGCTGGGTGAGCAAATCGAGCGCCAGTAGAAGCCTGTCGTGTCTTTTCTCATCACTCCCCACCAGCTCTCAATTCTCTGGTTTGCAGTAGGGTAGCCTACAACCGGGACGATTGAAACGGGGGACGAATGAAACATTCTGGTTTTCTCCGAGTGCAACAATGATAGACAGACATCATTTGGACAAAACATAGAGCATATTAACCTCCGTTGCTCAGCCAAATGCCTTCCTGTTACGTCCTGTTATCACGGAGTTACAGGCGATAAACTATTTCTGATGGTCACAAGTTTACTTCATTAGCGGTTTATTTTTTTTATTATTATTAAAGAGTGTTTTTCATTTAAAGGTTTGACTTCATGCTTATTATGGCCGCCGCTAGCGAAGCGGTCATATAGGGATTGTCAACGTTTTTTATTTATTTTTTTCCCGTCATCTACTTCCTGAATTTTTGGTCAACGATACCCGGGACACCGAACCACCGGCACACATGAAATTTGGTGGGTATGTAGCCCCACTAGACTTTTACGGAAAATTTTTGTTTCGTCCCCGGGGTCCACTCCCCCCCCGTGCTGGGCCCCCCGAACCGCAAAAAAAGCAGTTTTTCCTAAATAACTACCTGAACCGTGGCACCGAGGATGAAGAATCTTTTATGGTATGTTGGTCTCAAGGGCCCACATCAGATTTGCACCCCCCCGTAAAAAATGAAAATGCAATATTATTCTGCTTTAATCGCCCCTATCTTCAGTTAAGATGTTCAGAACTGCACCAAATTTTATTTGTATGATTGACCTGGCATTCTCTGGGGTATGCCAAGTTTCAGTAGAATTTCATCCATGGGGGGGGTCTTAAAAAAAATAGATTATGTGTACATTTAGTGACTGTACACTCATTGGCCTGTAGATGGCGGTGCACACATATACACATGCACACACACACAGGCACCCACATACTATCGGTATTAGAACGGCCGATACATAATTACAAATTCAGTAGGATTAAAAGAAAGCCAAAATATATATTCATCATCATCATCATGGCTGCATTTCCAGTATTGGCGATAAGTAGTCGTTTGTCCACTAGATGGCGCATCATTGCAGTGAGACGTAATTTTGTTGGAAGTTAAACGTGGGTTGGAATAACAATGGACGCTTCCTACAAGGACTATAGTTTACCGCAGAGAACGTCTAATAAGGATAGGATGATGTTCACATGAAGTGTAATTCCCATTTCTTCTTGAAGCCGAAATAAATCTGAGGATGTTTATCGGACATGCTTGGTTTTTACTGCAGGTACGTTAATCTTATAATATCAATAAGGACCTAGGTAATGTTACCGTTAGCGTTGGTTGAGTGATGGAGGCCAATTTGATTGATTGCATTTGTAGAAAACTATAAATGCGGTTATACCAAGCAAATTGATAGCAGCACTGTAATTGTATCTTTCGACTGTCATTTGTTGCATGTGCTACAAAAATCATTCTGTGCAATGGAAGATTTACCAACGTTACAACGGTCTGATACAGTTTTGCCTATACATGCGTGAGACTGAGACGCCTGTTTATTTTGTTTTAAGTGCTGGCAGGGTGTGAGAGGGGAATCGATGTGCTTTGATTCCAGCTTGGTAGTTGTAGTCTGTGAAATTAAAAAGCATGTGTGTGTGAAGTATCCAAACAATGACACCTTCATTTCATTATGGCTGCTTTAGCAACACACCTTAAGCTACTGTGTAGTGGGTCCCATTTAGAAGTGGCTACTTCATTCAAGGCTTTCCTTGACTCATGGAGCTGCGTGAATTTTATTACAACTTTTCGCCACGATATGGCAGTTTAAGTCCGCTTGATACTGTAAGGCGTAAGCCATTGGTTTCCAAAGGAGATTTTATTTGTGTCGCCAGCATAGCCTATTGACAATTTATGTTGTAAATAGGCCTACCTTATAAGCCTACCTGTAGCTTAGGGAAGCTAACAGCTTTCTATTAGGATCTAGTGTGTTAGTTACAGTTTTGTCATAACTCCCTGATGCATTTTTGCATTTAGAATAGCCAGAGCGTGAACAATATTGGGTGCCTATGGACTAGGCTTGGTGAACCCAGCCTGATCTGCCCGCTATTTATTTTTTGATTTCTTAAAAGATTGAGGTTGGTCTGGTGAAAGCCAGACTAGCCATGGACCTCAGTTACACAATGCAAGGGAACATGAATCAGCCTATATTTGCACCGAACAATAACGGACAACAGCTCTTCAACTTTGGCCCGTTAAAATGTGTATGAACAGTCTAGCTTACGCATTTCATCAAGGCCCATTTGGACATGTCAGTTATTTGCACCACTAGATGTAAAACAGCATTTCGTTTCAGACTACTGTTACTTAATTTGTGCATTAACAATAACGTTTCAGACTACTGTTACTTAATTTGTGCATTGACAATAAAGTATTACATGAACTAAAGATGACTAAAATCTTATGTAGAAGAAGAAACATTCACAAAAAATCCATCCATCCAAAATGACCTTTGTTTTGATAGCTGTTGAAAACGGCACGAACTGACAGAGATGTTTTGTTTATAAATAAATAAATAACATTATGCTGATACCTTTTGCTTTTCCCAAATACAATGTAGCCTACAGGTGTAAGTGACCTTTCATCAATCCAGTTGCAATGGATGAACTGTGATGAACTGCCCTACTTGTGATTGTTTAGAGATGTTAAAGGTTTTATAACAATGCTACATCTTCTTTGGCTATTCTACAATCTATTCACCTTTTCAGCACCAGTAGGCTACTCTCTGTGCAGCAAGACACACACACTCAGGCATGCCAAACAAGCATACACAAAAGAGAGTGGGGGATGGAGTAAAATATGGAGACAAATTGAAGTGTGATTTATTTTCATGAACGGATGTACAGGACTGAGCGGCGGTCATATTTTGTACCGCTATGCGGTACATCTAGTTCAGTAGAGCATTTAGTGCTCTCCCCAATCCCAGACGTTCACATTGCATGTTGGTTTGTAATGGATGCAAAACAGCCTATAATGCTAAATTTCTATGGGGGGACGATTGAAACACCTATTTGTCCCGACCAGGCAGTAAACCCCATTTATTCTAAGTCAATGCACACATATCTGTGTTTATACTATATTTTATGCAGGTGAATGGGCTATCAGGTAGGGGTTCGAGTTTTGCCATGTTAACCTATGGAGACTGACGGCCTGTGGGTCATGAAGGGCACTTATTTGGATGTGTGGTGGCTTTAACCACTTAAAAACAGAGTGAAATAACATTTTGTACTATAGAAACATTATATAATTCGAAACATGCATTATTCTAGCTATATTAATGGCATAGTGCATGCTATTTCCATAACCGCGAAAAAATGCGCGATCACCATGACGGCAATGAGTTGTTAACAGACATGAACCAAGACATATAGCCCAGCAGCAATCTATCTAAAATAACACATACTTGAAGTACCATTCATGGTATGTTGTCAAATATTGAAGTTGTGGGAAGTTTACATAATTTAAGCTGTATGTTTCATTCGTCCCCCATGCTGTTTCATTTGTCCCAGCCAACGGTTTTGTTCAGAGCTGTAAATGCAACTGTATTTGACAGAGGACAGATGTAGGTTGCTAGTGACAAAATATTAACTTTCAGTGTTTTACAATGTCTTTGTAAATTACGTTTCATTCAATTCATTCATTTCATTCAAGTGTTTCATTTGTCCCGGTTCTCCATCAGCCTCGGCGTTGCTCCTGACCGTCCATCTATCTCGGCACAGGTCCTCGGGTCAGCGCACCTCTGCGACGCAACGTTTTACAAAAGATAGAAGTGCCCGATATATGATTTCATCAGCGCGCGGCGTATGCAAATAATAACTAAGAAATGGAACAGTGATGGGTGTGTGGGTAGAAGGCGTGAGATGAGATGAGGATGGGGAAAAAGTGAGAGTGAGGAGGGGGGGGGGGATGAAGATTCACCTCCAGCTATCTGATGCATGTTTTAATGGAAATGTTCACGTCGCCTTTACAAAAAAAACACAAAGAGAGAGACACGCTCAAGTCGCATTCCACTTCCGGTGTGCAGCTTACCTGGCTCTTAATAGTCTGTGGAGATGCCTCTCGCTAATAATGAATCCCTCCAATGCCAGGCTTTTCAAAATGTCTTTGTATTTCATTCCCAGCCTAAAATAGCACTCTACCATACTATCCCTGTCCATTGTGTGACAGCGACTGTTCCTGTTTGAGGAGTTGTGCTTGATTTGCTCATCCAGCTGTCCAGTGCACAGCCTATAGGCCTACTTATTTCGTGGCCATAAATTACTATTTTGTGGGAACAAATTACTATTTCGTGGCCACAAATTACCTATTTCGTGGCCACAAATTACCTATTTCGTGGGAACGAATTCATATTTCGTGGCCACAAATTAGTACTTTGTGGGAACGAATTGCTATTTTGTGGCCACAACTTATTATTTTGTGGGAACGAATTGCTATTTCGTGGCCACAACTTATTATTTTTTTCCCCCATGACATATCCAGGGCTCCGTAGTAACGTACCGAACTTGAACTTGCATGTTTCATGCATTTTAGGGCAAAAAATACCATGGGATTGATGTGTTCTCCATTTGAGGAACGTAATCAATTGCAGACGTGCACAGACAGCTCAGACACAGAGCCCATAGGCCTAGGTTAGGCTACTTTCACTTTCTAGAGCGCATTCATTAGGCTACGTAAAAGATGCTTCATACCAAAACAACGATCAAACATTATCAAATGTATCATGACGTGTAGTCACAAAGACTTACTCCAATTAGAAAATCGAAACCAAAATCATGTAAGTTTAAGTGTTCTCTCATTGACGCCTGTAGGAGACAATTATCGTTGATCCAATTTTGTAAATTTGCACGTCGTAAAGTTAGAAGAGTTCAAATAAAGCCAGTCATACAGCAGAACATTTTATTCAATAATTTACACCTACTAAATCATCAAAGTAAATTTCAAAACTTTTCAGCAACCGTGAGTCATAACTCGTCCTGACTGGGGCAACCTATAAGCCTAATACGTCCCACTCTGATGAAAATGATTGTAAAGAAACCGTTTGCATGATCTTAGCTCCTCCGGCTTTGTGCCGTGGGGGAGGGGCGCCGTTCGCACCGGGACCCGCAGCCGGGGGCGTGCCGCACCTCCCGCACCCCCTCAAGCTCCGCCCCTGCAGTGTGCACCGATCGACCCCAGGTGTGCTCAAGTTCTCTCACTTGTAATGAGTTTAGTTTCACATTCAAGTGTTTAAACTATTGATCATGCCATTCAATATTTAAATGAAATATGTAGACAAATATCCATTAAAATCCATATTTTAATCTACTTCCCAGTTATATTTGTAGTCTTTTTTCCCTTATACAACTATATATACAGGGCTCTACAGTGCGCCCATTTCACTCGCACATGCGAGTAAAAATGATGGCGTGCGAGTGCAAAAATATATTTAGGCGCACTGGTGCGAATGACTTCTAACCATGTCAATGTTTGTCTACAAAATACACCGCAACATCAAGAAACATTACTGGTGCAAAAGAATCACGTCGCGAATGCAGCATAAAAACTACACCTCCCATCAACGTTAGCAGTTTCGCGTTGTGACTCGCTAGTAGTCGCTTCTATCAAATCCAAGAGCACGCAGAAAAAGTGGAAAGTTAGACTAGCCAGCCAAGATGCAAAGATTGAAGAAATGAGTTCCTCTATCCACCGAATTCATCGGATATCGGAGGAACAGGATGAGATTCTGAGAATGCAGTGAGAGAAGGAAAGGTAACCTAACATGCCTTTTAGCCCAGTTGACGTATTGGCTGCAATGTGCAAAATATAGCTGTAGCGAACAGGCACAAAAGTAGCTTCCCGTAATACTCCCATTTTATTCAAAGGTAGAACACTACTGACAACTCCAGGCTTCCATGCATGCTTGTTTGTTTACACCAAATACAAGCTGAAGTGCAAAACGAAAGTAGGCCTAACGTTTGCCTACTAACCCCATCAATGCAGATATTTCAAATAAAAAGTAAAAGTATAAAGATATAGGGCCTATATATATATCGTTGATTAGCCTATGTTGGGTTTTGTGGAAGAGAAAATGGACTGTGTTAGTAGTAGTATTAGGCAGTATGCAGTCAGATAGGTCACCATGGGCATATTTGGATTAGCTACAGATGGATTCACAAATAAATAAATTAGCCTACATTTGGCAGGATACTTGATATACATGCTAAATGCAAATATGGCAATGTATTATACTATTTTACATTAACAAAATGTAGGAAAATAGAACAGACTGAAAATAAAGTAGTCACTGATCTTTAAAATCCTATTTCCTGTAGCTTAAATGTTGTCAGTCATTCTTAATATTCGCAATTGGTGCACTGGCGTGTTTAAGTGTTAGCTGCAGTTTAATGTTGGATTATGTTTAAGTTAAGCACAGAACTGACTGTGCGCCCAAATTTTTGTCTGTGCTCCTACATTTTTTAACTTGGGCGCACAAGTGCTCCTGGAAAAAAATGTTAGTGTAGAGCCCTGATATAGCATGTATAGATGGTCAAGATAACTATATATATAGCATGTGTAGATGATAACTATAGCTCTATATATAGCATGTATAGATGGCCAAGATAACTATATATAGCATGTATAGATGGCCAAGATAACTATAGCATGTATAGATGGCCAAGATAACTATAGCTCTATAAATAGCATGTATAGATGGCCAAGATAACTATATATAGCATGTCTAGATGGCCAAGATAACTATATATAGCATGTATAGATGGCCAAGATAACTATAGCATGTATAGATGATAACTGTAGCATGTATAGATGGCCAAGATAACTATAGCTCTATATATAGCATGTATAGATGATAACTATAGCTCTATATATAGCATGTATAGATGGCCAAGATAACTATAGCTCTATATACAGCATGTATAGATGGCCAAGATAACTATATATATAGCATGTATAGATGGCCAAGATAACTATAGCTCTATATATAGCATGTATAGATGGCCAATATAACTATAGCTCTATATATAGCATGTATAGATGGCCAAGATAACTATATATAGCATGTATAGATGGCCAAGATAACTATAGCTCTATATGTATAGCATGTATGGATGGCCAAGATAACTATATATACACGTGCCCCATCTTATCTTAGATTAACTAGCTGAACAACACAGGTGACCAATACGGCATAATTTCAAGGAGTGCTGAAATGTACACTATTTTTGACCATTTCTGAACTGTGGTTAAAATTCTGAAGTGCAAAATAGTTAATAAATAGTTTAGGCTACAGCACAAGTGCACCTGATTGATGCATTTAAATGATAAATATATATCTGCCACAGTGCAGCTCAAGGTCTAGGTTTGGGGCAGCCGTGACCCGACCAGTAGGCACGGCTGAAGTGCCCTTGAGCAAGGCACCTAACCCCTCACTGCGCCGCTGTAGCAGGCAGCTCACTGCGCCAGGATTAGTGTGTGCTTCACCTCACTGTGTGTTCACTGTGTGCTGAGTGTGTTTCACTAATTCACGGATTGGGATAAATGCTGAGACCAAATATCCCTCACGGGATCAAAAGAGTATATAATACTTATACTTACACTTATATAGGGATCAAAAGAGTATACATACTTATACAGGGATCAAAAGAGTATACTTATATACTTATACAGGGATCAAAAGAGTATATATACTTATAGCTTTTCTATCTCTTTGTTTTACTGGCTGTATGATATGAAGAAGCTTTTCTATCTCTTTGTTTTGCTGGCAGAGGGAGGACAAGACCACCAGGTGGAGCCAGAGAGCCTGTCCCGATCTGAAAGTCACGCCATGGTAACCATATACAATAACTTTAACCCTAACTGGTTCCAACTGATTTGGGATTTTAACATGTGCATTACATTTAGCAGACACTGTTGTCCAAAGTGGCTTACATTTCAACTAGATCACAAGGGACTGCGTTGTCCCCGGAGCCACTTGGGGTTCAGTGCCTTGCTGAAGGGCGCAGCGGTGGAAGCTGGGAATTGAACCCACAACTTTCAGGCTACTGCACACTAGCACAGCTCCTTAACCACTACACTACCACTGCACACTAGCCCAGCTCCACTACACTACCACTGCACACTAGCCCAGCTCCTTAACCACTACACTACCACTGCCCCACTGATCTGAATAGATGGATGTGTGTGGTTGTGATTGGTCAGTTGGTCTGTGATCTGAATAGATCGATCTGATTGGTCAGTTGGTCTGTGATCTGCTGCACTTCTCTGTCCAGCCAGCAGAGGGCAGGAAGCCGCGCTCCCACAGTGTCCGTCCGGTGCGTCGACGGACCTCCCGGCGGAGAGCGGCCAGCGTGAAGTCGTCGTGTGCGGAGGTGGACATCCTTAGCCCAGCAGCTATGAAGAACGCATACTACATCTCCCACAATGCCATGGACTGCCTGGAGTTCCGGGGCTTCGGAGGCTGGCAGGAAGAGAGGCAGGCGAGCCAGGAAGCCCAAGAGCAGAAAGTGACCTCAGCTCACCCCAGTCCAGCAGGGGGCGCCCAAGAGCAGGAAGTGACCTCAGCTCAGCCCAGTCCAGCAGGGGGCGCCCAACTCAACACTGCACTGTGCCAACTGGCCTGCAGGACCACTGCACCACAGGCCTCATACACACACACACACACATACATACATACTTACTCATACACACACACACATATACTTACTCATACACACACACACACACATACATACTTACTCATACACACACACAGACACACAAACACACACACACAAACTGTGGTTTAAATATCAGGATTATACGCCTGTCATTACTTCCTCTTGATTACAGATCACGGTTATCACTTTACATGTCAAGCAGAGACACTACAATTAAATTAGTCTCGTCCCCACAAACATTGATTCCTGTGTTGTTGCATTATTGCTGTAAGTGGTGAAAAATGTTATGTAGTTTTACTGACACTAGTGGCTTATTGACCCACACACACACCACAGCCTGCATGAATTAGAGATCCAGTTTAATAAAGCCATCAGGTCTTACACACTCAACAAAGCCATCAGGGCTTACATGCTCAGGAAAGCCAAGCATCTCTCAATATGCTTTCAGCTTTAAAGAGTTTCGGTGTAAAGGGCAATATCAAATAATAGAGGCACACAAACACTCTAAAAAAGCAAGGACACACCTTTATGTATAGAAATCGGTCCCATTTCAGTCCCATATATGTATAGTACTGTATAGAAATCAGTCCCATATATGTAGAGTACTGTATAGAAATCAGTCCCAATCCATTTCAGCTGAGCTGCTTTTGTATTTGGGAGAACTATGATGCCATGGTGATCTGTGCCTTAGTATCAGTTCACACACACACACACACACACACACACACACACACACAGAAGCCGTAGTTCTTGGCTGATGGACGCCTGGGAATCTGCCACTTTGGAACTCCTGAGGAGCATCAAGGGTGAGATGTGGCATTCCACACACACACACATTCTTCCACACACACACACACATTCTTCCACACACACACACATTCTTCCACACACACACACACATTCTTCCACACACACACACACATTCTTCCACATTCTTCCACACACACACACACATTCTTCCACACACACACACACATTCTTCCACACACACACACACACATTCTTCCACACACGCACACATTCTTCCACACACACACACACACATTCTTCCACACACACACATTCTTCCACACACACACACATTCTTCCCACACACACACACATTCTTCCACACACACACACACATTCTTCCACACACACACATTCTTCCACACACACACACATTCTTCCACACAAGCACACATTCTTCCACACAAACACACATTCTTCCACTCAAACACACATTCTTCCACTCAAACACACATTCTTCCACACAAGCACACATTCTTCCACACAAACACACATTCTTCCACACAAACACAAGTCCTTATACACAAGCTCATATCAAACACAAGTCCTTATACACAAGCTCATATCAAACACAAGTCCTTATACACTCTTGTATGGAGTAGGAAGATGCTCCCCGTCACTCTCCACAGAGCCCGGCTGGGGTTTAAACACCCTGCACGCCCCAGACGGCTCACTCTGGGGGCTTCTTCTTGGCTTCCACATCTTTCTTGAACTCCTCGATCTTCTTAGAGATGTTGGGTACCTGAGACAGGAAGAGTTCTTATCAAACACACACACACAATGCTAACCACACACACACACATCGCTAACTAGATACATACACATACAAACACACACATTGTTAACGACATACATACATACACACACATACATACACTAGTCCCTGATCTGATTTCCGGTGTTGTGTGCCTTCTGGTTTCTCCACCTACTGGTTTCCTTGCGCGTGCATGCGCTGCAGCAGTAGTCAGACATTCACAAACAAGTTGTTTTAGGCGGTTTGAAGTCGCTTTTCATCCGCCATGAGCGCTCGGCTACATTACAGCCACTTGGACAAAAGACATGCAAAAAATATATGTTCTGAAAACTAGCATTAACTAACAATTTGCGATCCCGCAAAAAGCAACACATGCATGACTCTCTCCAGAGCTAATGTTTTTATTTTTAGTAGTTATGCTAACTAGCATGCTAACTATGTTAACATGTGACTTAGCTAACCTAACTAATCATTTTTAGTAGCTATGCTTAGTATGTTAACTAACATGTTAGCAATGCTAACATGCCAACCATGTGACTTAGCTAACCTAGCTAATTATTTTTAGTAGCTATGCTAACTAACATGTTAGCAATGCTAACATGCCAACCATGTGGCTTAGCTAACCTAGCTAATAATTTTTAGTAGCTATGCTAACTAACATGCTAGCAATGCTAACTATGCTAACCATGTGACTTAGCTAACCTAGCTAATTAGCTAATTATTTTAGTAGCTATGTTAACTAACATGTTAGCAATGCTAACATGCCAACCATGTGGCTTAGCTAACCTAGCTAATAATTTTTAGTAGCTATGCTAACTAACATGCTAGCAATGCTAACTATGCTAACCATGTGACTTAGCTAACCTAGCTAATCATTTTTAGTAGCTATGCTAATTAACATGCTAACCATGTTACTTAGCTAACTTAGCTAATCATTTTTAGCAGTTTTGCTAAAAATGCTAACTATGCTAACCATGCTAACTAGCTACAGTGGGTAGGAGTCATTTAACAAGTAATAGTTACAATGGCTGAACAGTTAAAAAGTTCAGTAGTTTAAAGGATTAAATTGTTTAACAGTGAAATACTGGGTGTGTTCGAAACGGGTAAAGTTGCTGCCTTTTAAGATATCTAACTGGGGAGCAAGGCAGCAAGTGCGGTTCGAAACCGAAAAAACAAATTCTGCTGCCTTTTAAGATATCTTAGAATTCCCAAATAACGGTCATTTTTGAAGGCAGTATCGATGCACACTTCATGCTCCCTCCTACCCATAATCCCTTATGCAACGCCTGAAACAGCTGTGAAAGGTAAACAAACATGGCGGATGACATCGGTAATGGCTGCTGAATTTGTTTAAAATGTCATTTGTGTGACCTTATTTTGCTTAGATTTGTAGATTACAGATTAGAAATAAACAATTTACTATCTTATTATGCCATTGTTGTAACCATTAATAGCATCTGGTCTGATATATCTGCCGGCCGTAAAACTAATTTATACCGTTAGCCTGCTAGCTTACGTAAGCTAATAGTTTAACATCAGGCCTTTGCTAACGTCATACCATAGTGTTAACCAAAGATTCTAGGAGTGCTACGCTCATTTTTAAAAGATGCATTTAATCCAAAGTCATGTCTAGTGAGACAGCTCTCTATGTAGGGAGGGAGGCAGTAGACAGCTGTCTCCCGTTTCGAACACACCCATTGTAGTGAGGACTTTTATTTTGAAACAGTTTTTGGCAGAGGAAGTAGTTGAACAGGGTGTGTAGTCTTAATAGAGCCAGTTTGTATGCTTAAAGCCTGACGGTACCGATCCACTTGCACGACACGTCATACGCGTGGAGTCGCGCTGCCTCCCCTCGTTCAGTCGTGTGTGGGTGTTTTGTTTAAAATGTCAGTTACCAGCTCATACTCAGTTCGTTTTAACGTATCTTAACCCTCTAGGCGCCACAGGCGACTATAGTCGACAAGATGCGGTACTGAATAAAACGGCCGATTTAGTCAAATAGGGTGTCATATTTCGTTCGACTTCCACTCCACTAGATGGCAGACATGTCACACGCCATCCCCGAAAAAAAAAAAAGGACACGCTTTAAACAAAACTTTCTAGCTACAGTGCATTGAATCAGTGCATGAAATACCGGAGCTAGTGTGCGTGTGAGCCGCTTTGTCAGAGCCGCGATATTGTCAACGCCAGCTTAGTATTTGCATTAGATTATCGCCTAATGGCATCAAAAAGTTTACCTGAAATGAAGTGTTGGGTCTTCTATTTCGGACCCTGATTCTGAAGGGGAATATCTGCCTTCAGAAAATGACGGTGATTCGCTTAGTGAGGCTTCAGATCGCCCCTGCCTTGCAATGATGCAGCTGGACAAAGTGAGAGTTTACTCCATAGTTTAGCTTACACCAAGCACAAACGTTGAATCGTTTGCCCAATGTCACTGGTGGGAATAATGTTTCACGGGTTCGAGTGTTCATCGGGAAGTTAGCAGGGTGTTAGTGGTGTGGGCTTAACGAGGCTGGAGGTAGCCTAATATCCATAGCGCTAGCTTCTGTCTTCTGAACGTGTGCCTCTCCACAATCGCGGCGACAGTAACGCGGGTGGAGCCTTTGTCTAATGCCACTGGGTATGTTAGGCGAGGTCAAGTGCTCATAGGACAGTTAGGGGGGAACGTTGTGGCAGTGTGGGGAGTCGCAATGAGAATGACAGTAGGCCTAGTCCGAAGGCGCAAATTCTCTCCACTGGGCGGTGAGGCAGATCTGGCCATGCTGCTCGTGATGGTGGAGGTGGTGACACGCTCTCTCCCTCTCCCACACACACACACACACATTAGGTCATGCATAGTCTATCACAAGATGATGGGAATGCCGGCCCTGTATGGATAGGGATAGGGAGTCATTATCTCTACAGCAAAAGGCCTGCTACAAAAAAAAAAAAAAAAGTCAGCCATTTAGTAATGATTTACACTGTTGATTTGCTATCTACTTCCCTGATCATTTAGGACATACAGTACACTATGTGTTCCTTTTTGTGTGTTCATGTCCTTGTGATGTGTGTGTCTTTGTCAGCTAAGAAAAAAAACAACAAAAAGAAAACAAATACTAACATTGTCTCTTGTCTTGTCTCGTCATCTCACTCCTGATCTGTGCCTTGTCGTGGCAAATGAGCTTTTTGAACTAAACAGGTCTTGTCTACTTGTGTTTGTGTGTCATCTGAATAATATATATGTGCCCCATACATGGAATCAGAGTGCCTACTGTATGTAGTAAATGGAAAATCTCTACAGCAAAAGGCCAGTCTACCGCTACATGCATTTGGTTTGTTTCTGCCATTTATTAGTAATGATTTACACAGTTTGTTCACTACTTACTATTTACCTGAGCATTCAGTATTGTGCAATATAGCATACAGAAGGTGAGGGACATTTTGGGGAAAGAAGTGGTGCATTTTATCATTCAAACATGCAACTTTTCATGAAAAATTTATAATCCAAGATGGCGCCACCATATGACGTCATAATATGCAAATTAGATATAAACATTTAATCTCTACATACACTTTGGGTCATCCTTAATATTTCTCTAATTTACAGAAAGTCTCTATCTCTTATCACTTTTAAGATATAGCCTTTTGAAATGAAGATGTCAAAATTGATCGTTTCGGAAAAAAACCTCTGGCGCCTAAAGGGTTAAGTGTTTTTCCACAAATGGACCGCAATTTTAGGCATGTACTTAACAGTATAAAACACATTAATAGCCTAAACAAACTATGCAAGCCATTTCGAAATCTTGTTTTATTTAAACTACTCAAAGCAATCTCAAATCCTCACCAGAAACACCAACAGTCAATATATTCATCCAAATCCTAGTTTCGTTTGTTTTATGGACTACTAGGTGGTCGTGGAAGAGATCGTTAAAACATTATTTGTCTTGTAAGCGGAACCAAAGTTTCACAGGCACCGTTGTGGTAGAACAAAGGACCTACAAACTCGTCCTTTCATTGGAGAGTCGCCTCGCGTTCAACGGATTCATTTGCATGACGCCCCTGATCCACTAGCACGCGGTACGAACACCGCGACGCAGTATCCCTATTAATTTCTATGAGAAGCGAATTCCGCAACCGCATAGGATTCTGGGTATGCGGTGCGACGAGTGCTGTGGCTGCGGCGCGTCAAAAAGTTCAGCAATCCCCAACTTTATGCAAATGAATGGCCCATCGCGAGGCTTAGCATCCAATAGTAGAGCAAAACGCAGGGGAGGTCCATCATCACGTAGCCTAAACAAAACCTAATTTTCCGGTAGTGTGGTTACCGCCAACGTACAGAAACATGGCAGATGAGAAAAAAATAATCATAGCAGTGTCTACATTCCCGTGTTTGTATGATGTGTGGCTAGAATCCTACAGGGACAACTTCATGATTGAAATGACCGCCCAACTTGCAAACTAATTTATAGATGTGACTTTCCCTCGGTAATTTCAAAATAGTGGAGGAAAACATTTTGTTTGGTTGTTTTACTAGGCTACCTGCTCTTGCCCTGCCGTTTCCACACATCTACAAAAGGGAACGCCCATCAAAGCGTCTTCATGGAGGGTAGCGTCGCGATTTGGGGAATTCGCATCGCGTGCTAGTGGATCAGGGGCGTAAAGCTGGGCATCGGCCAGCTTTTTGATGCGCGACATTATTTCAAATGCAGCGCTGCCTTCCCGGAATGCTTTGCGGGCGCGTTAAAGTCGCTTGACGTCACCCATAGGACTAGAGTGGAATGCGACACGACAAAATGAAGTGAAGTACAAGTGGATCGGTACCGTAAGAAACTGACAGTTGATCCAGGTGGCCTGGCCACCTGGCAGAAGATTCTAATTGCTGTGATGTCATAAAGGGCAATGTTAAGTCAATGGGGAAATGTTGATAGTTTTTAATTAATAGTTTAAAAAGTATAAAAGTTACAAAGATGAAAAATACATAGCACTCTTGTCCTAAGTAAGACCTACGTAACATAGTTTGAATGAAGTTTCTACGTTAAACGGTTGAAGCTGCATTAACTGCGTTAGAAGAAGAAGAAGAAGAAGCCTAGGAAGAACAGTACAGTGCATTTTCATGCACTGTAATAAAAGATGTATTTGGTGATGACGTTATTGTAGGCCTAGTAGACCTAAATTCTGAGAAATTAAATGGTACGAGAGAAGAAACAATCTACATTTTAGCGCACCAGACCGCAATGTCTTCAAGGGTTGAATGAAGGGAGTTTGCAAAAATTTGCGTATTTTTCAAGTCAATAAACATTCTTAATGTTCTAATGTCTTTGTCAGGGAACATTTGACTTTTCAAAACCATAGGCCTGGTAGTCGCTCAGACAAGGAGTTATAAGATAAGGGCAATACCATTTGTGTCACCTAACGCAAGACAAAATGTTGCCACGGTGTTGCTTACGTGGTTAACTGATAGGTGATTTGATGACGTGTTTAGAGAATTGGAGTGGCTCAAAGAGATAATGCGCTAAACAGGTCTGTCTGGTTCATGGATGTGCGTATTTATTGCAGGTTCGAATCCAGTTTAATGCTATAAAGTGTACAATATCATAGCCTTTATTTTACATGTATTTTGTACGAGAGGTTGTAGTGTAATGATCATGGGATTGATATGATTTGCGACTTCAAATCCGTCTAAAACAACTTGTTTGTGAATGTTTGACAACTCCTGCAGCTGTGGTGAGCAACGCGAGCACGCGCAAGGAAACCAGTAGGTGGGAAAAACCAGAAGGCACACAACACCGTCATGCTACTGGTGATGTTAGCACGTTTGCTACCACATCAGTCACAAGTACACCAGTGTCTTATAGCATGTAGCCTATATTATTATATTATTATAACATCATAGAGAACATGTATCCTATAACGCCAGTGTCTTATAGCATGTAGCCTTAGCCTATATTATTTTTAGATTATTATAACATAGAGAACATGTATCCCATAACACAGAGTTGGATGATAATCAGAGATCTCTAACTCACCTCATAGTTCTGGGCCAGGTACATTCCGACCACGTTTCCCAGAGTGAACCCGACCTGCCGAAGTGAAAGTACAACACAGGACATCGGAATTTAGGGCAATTATTATTACATAGCTGATAATGGCTTATCTTGGCACCATGGTTCACTGACTAACCTTTACCTCCGCTGTAACTTCCAATGGTGTTACATTATAATGGTAGTCTAGTCTATGTGTTAACGTCGGTCTCGCCCATTTAGTGTATTAAATAGCGTGCATTGCTGGATAAGTATGATAAAGCTCATTCTAGTCAGCAGCGTAGGATGGAACTGTTCGGCTATTCGGCCAATGTCAGTCAGATGTAGTTATGTAGCGACCATAGCGACTAAGCTACCGGTAGCTCAAGTAGCCTTCACAGATTAAACGTTTTAGTCACTTTGTGTGTAGCAGTCCGCAAGATAAACAGTCTTCAGATGGATTCTACATGGTTTTATTGAACAAGACAATGTACTTACCAAAAATTGCATCATGGTTGTACAAACTAGGCTACCAGAAGTTCGGTATGAAGTCTAGTCGTCGCCACTGGCAGTCACATTAGTGGTGTTGTGAGCAAAGATTCTAGAACAGAGCAAGATAGATTACTGGCAGGAGAATACGTTGGATATGTTGAAGTACGTTCTATGACTCTATGGGCGCCATTTTGGTAAGCTCAGGTGTCGTCACAGACGCTGGCTACCGTGGGAATCCTATGGCGCTGATCCTAACATGTTAACAATATTTATTCTGTAAAGCTGTACGTTGAAATTAGGTGAAACCCAATAGACCACACCATGTCTAGACCAGTTAAATATATTGTATAAAGACAATGTAGAATTATTTCCGAGGGTAAATTAGGCTAGGGCACTGACATCTGTCCATCATCCACCAAAGTTCAATAGGCCAGTGTTGGGGGTAACGTGTTACTGTAATTTCGTTACTTTATTGGGAAACGAAGTAGTCTAAAGGTAACACATTACAATTTAAATTTCAGTAATTCGTTATAGTTACTGAATAACTGTAACGTCCATTCCTGCATTAGGCCTACTCACAATAGGCTATCTGTCTAGCCTATTGACATTGTTTCCATGATTGTTTTGCTACATTATTTCATAGAGATGTGCGTAGTGTAGGGCACCCATTCTCTCCCTGCACCTCTCTCCCTCAAGCGGGTTCAGCCCGCATCTCCCCCTACGGAAATCAAAACGGTGGCTTGTGCAAGAACTTCATGCAGACTACAACTGGCGCGGTGTAGCCTATACAACTTTGTTCAAAATTGATGCATTCAAGTTGACTTTGCAAAAGTTAGAATGCCTATTTATCACAACGTTGTCAGTCGCGTTTGTCAATCGCAAACTTATTCAAACGACTACGGAATTAACTGTAGCTTAATTTGTGGAGGTCGAAGAAAGCACCTGTTTGACATAGGCTACGCGTAGCCACGGGCTGGCCTCCTTGTCAGTCTTGCCCGTCCGATTAGGAGGGCTTTCCTTCGTATACGCTCATCAAAGACGCGCAAGTCAGCACTGCGCTGAGAGCTCAATAAATCAGTCAAATCGCGGCCACAGCCCTGTTTATTTGCCAGGTGAAATGCGTTCATATTCCACTTTTTATGTCATAAACGTTGCATGCCTATGGAAAGGTTTTGTGGTAGGATTGTCCAATGGTCAAGCTGTGCGGCTTCAATTTGTGTTTTAATTTATGCGACGCACCGATGCTGGGTTCATCAGTTTTGCGCAAGTTTAAAACGTTTAGCCGACTGCGCAATTTCTCATTTTCGTTCTATAAGTTCCACTTTTCATGTCATGAATATAACATGCCTATGATAAGGCTTTGCAGTTGTACAATATGGTCAATCTATTGTCTCAATTGTGTTTCATGTGACGCGCGCACCGATGCTGGGTTCATGCACTTGGCCAGCCTAGAACAGGAACATTTTGGAGAGGGAATGAGAGAATGATTTTTGAAAACGAACTTCTGTGGTCATAGGGCCTATGCATTTCACATAGGCAAGCAGGACAATTTGGGAGTTTTGACTGCATGGAAACGATAATAATTAGTGTCAAGCACGGTTGTGTTTAGCCTAGGCCAACTATTTGCATTTATTTAAGTTACATCAGACGCTTGAGTGAAATCTTGACCTTATTAGTGATTGATAATAATAGCCTATGCCTATGCTTAAGCAGGCCGTGAACAAAAGGGTTAACGTATAGCCTACAGGTAGAAAAAAGAACAATGGTGATAATATAACGTTAGCTAAGTTAGTTTGCCTGCTAGCTAGCTTATCAGTAGGCTATACAGTCTCTCAATGGGAATTTATGTGATCTATTTACCAGTGCAATAGCTACTTCTGTCTAAATAGGCCTATTTACCTCTCCTTATTCAGTGTAAACTTGGAAAAAGATAAATCAGGCCTTTCACACTGTCAGTTCTTGCAGTTCATTACCGAGTAAAAAAAAAAACAGCTGGCAACGTTAAAAACAGCTGTTCAGGTGGGCTCATAGAATTGGAACTGTATATGAAATGCTGCGCTGAGCTTACCAAAATGGCGCCCTGTCAGGCTCAGAGCGTACTTCATGCCTATGACGTAACTGATCTATCTTGCTCTGTTCTAGAATCTTTGGTTGTGAGTGTGGGTTTTCCGTGTTGTACGTCACAGCCTGACAGGAAGATGCTCTAAAGTAGAGCGCCCCCGAGTGCTGGGCTCCTGTCATAGCAAGATCTGCATATCGTGTCCTGATGTTCCAGAAAGATTTCATGTAGCCTATTAAATAATAATTATAATGTAATGCATGCCATCCTGCAGTGCTTGTTGAGTTAAACTCCACTCTAATTGACTTTATTTGAGTTACTTCACTTTATGAGCAGCTGGTGGAGAGTGTAGTTGAGGCTACATGTTGCATTTCCCCCTAGGGATCAATAAAGGATCTATCTATCTACATCAGTGTTTCTCAAACTTTTTCAGACCAAGGACCACTTAACCAGTTAAAAAAAAAACTCACGGACCACCTAGCTCAGTGGTCCCCAAACTACGGCCCGCCACCTGATTTTGGGTGGCCCACCAAAATATGTCCGTGGTATATAGCATCTGCCCCGCATGGGAGTATGACATCGTCAATGTATAACCTCCGTAATTTCCTCCATTCATTCTCTATAGAGCTGCACAGTCCCGCCCACAGCCGATGCTGGATGTAAAAATGCAATGCAATTTATATATACTAAGCGATTGTATATGCTCCTATAGACACCAAGAGTTCATGGGGCACTAACCTTGTTTTGAGATAAATGCCTTTTATTCGCGATCTCTTGGATAAGTACTTCATTACCCACAATCCTGAACAATCCCACAGTGATGCCTCTGATTGGTGGAAAGGCCGTTATGGTCATAGTTTGAAACTTTCTCAGCGAAAAATATTGACAAAGATGGCGAAAATCTTAATGTGATTAAAAACTTTCTTGACGAATATTGGTACTTGTATCAACAAGGATTGGGGTTTATACATCACACGAACTTAGTCAGGGCCAATACAGTAGACCACTGTAAATGTTACCCATACAGAAAAATAATATATTCACATATATGCAGCTTGAACATATTCCAGTATAAGCACATCTATGTTAAATAAATATATTTACATCTATGTGAAATACATATATTTCCTTGTATGTATCAATATATTTCAAAATATAAGTAAATATTCAATATTGGCCACTTTCTTATATTTTATGCATATATTTAAATATATGGCAGTAAGAAGCATGATCACATGACCCTTGATGAAGATTCTGATCACATGATCTATATATTTCAGACATATATTTCTCTAATATAGTTCATATTCTACTATGGTTAGATATTTTCCGCATTGATCATTAAATATTTCACAATTGTGTTTACCTAAAATTAACCATAGTATCAGTATAAAGAGGAAGAAACACACAACACTTCTGTTCTCTTTTATTCTATTTTATTGAAATCTTTGTTTTTGTTATGGAACCTCAGTTCTGTCACTTTGGCATTTATTGCCTGGCCCAGCAATCTGGAGTGAGTGTCTGGCCTGGGAACTGCTTCAGGGTGGCCTCTGAATAAGACAGAACATATACAAATAGAACATGCAAAATATTAGTGCTAAAGTGCAGAAACACTGTTGTGTTATCACGATAATTGGAGATAAATACAAAGTGAGTTGGAGAGAAAGACAAATAAAATAAACTCACCAATGATCGTCTTAGTCCTCTCAGGGTCCAGGCATTCCCTCTAAGTGCCTCCTAAAAATAGCACAATCAATTAGGACCTCAAATAGTTACAGTTTACTAACACAGAAAAGATCTATGATGGTGAGGCGAAAATGGGAAGCAGTCCACACAGACAGCCTAACACTTTTAAATGAGACAACACAACTAATATATCATATACACAGAAGAGAGAAGCACACAGATACACACTGAAAGGAAAAGTTAGTTTCATCCTCAAATTTTTACTAAACTTGTACAACCAAGAAGCTGCTATTTCATTAAAGTTAAACATGTACATTTTATTGTAAAAGTTCACATCTGTATGAAAACACTCTACAAACCTTGTTGAATAAAAGCCTTCAGACTCACAACCTCCTCTTGGAAAGCCATTATCGCCACCTCTTCTGTAGGTGGTTGTCAGTTCTTGGTCATCTCCCACAGCTCACACTCATAGAGAGCTCTACCAGCCTTCTCTGAAACCTGCAAGTGAACAGAATATACAGCATGAATGAGAGTGGCGTTGGTAAAGGGTATACTCGCGTAATATCCCACTCATGAAGTGTCTCCCATCTGAGACTGCTATCTGAGACTGTAGTGAAGCTGTACCAACCATCATAGAAAGATATGGTTGGAAAGGTATATTTTCCGTTCACTTTGTGTCCCCAGTAGCTTGAAGATAATTTCTTGTCATTCAAAAGATCAAAACTACTCAAACAAATGTACAAATTCTCAGAAACAAAAGGATATGTTCTGCATTCGAAAATAGACCTTTAACAAAAAAGTAAAAAAAAAAAGTAAACATTAATTTTTGATTACCTTTGGTCTATGTGATGATGAAGCATCAACATTTGTCAGTGAAGCATACTATGGGTTGGGCTTGGGTCGTCTTGGTCTCAGGTCTTCTGGTCCATCCTCCGGTGTCCTTGATGTAGCTTTCGAGTGTTGCCTCTCTAAAATGTAAAAAAAGGGGTGTCAGTGCTCAAATGCACTACATGACCATACATGGTCCTTTTCAATACAATTCAACTTTTACATTTCCATAATTTAGCATGGGTGTGAATGGTTTTGCAAGAATGTCAGTGCACAAAGCATGACAAAGTAGTTTGATAGTGCACAAAAACAAAACACATTCCTTGCAATACCATTTCCATGAAATTAAGCACAGTACAAGTGTCTTCAATTTCTACACGTCCACTCTAATACTCTCCAGCACATAACGTTACTACATTACATCCTATCTAAAAAAAAAAAAAGCTAATGTTAGCTCTAAGTGTTGTCCTTGATGCAACAATAGCAGCTAACTAGCTAAACCACAGTGCATAGAATGTCTACACCTTAGGCTAGTAATGTTAACCGTTCCATTCTCTGTCTTGCATGACAAATCATAAGTTAGCTTCTATCTATGCCTATCAATCTACATGCCAGAGGCAAATATACTACCAAATATGGCCGGGAGACAGGTTAAATTGGTATTTCACTCTGTCATTACAAGTCGTTTTCACTAATTGTCCAAACGTTTCTCAGTGAATTTATTTTTCAAACCCCTTTCAGGTGTAAAAAAATAAAGCTAGCACTGGCTAATTTATGCTAACGTTAATGTTACAGAAAGTAGCAAAGGTTAGCTTCCAGCTTCCACCAATAATACCATTTTTAATTCGGACATTAACTTCTGCAAATGTTAGACTATATGAAAGCAATTTAGCATACAATGAAGATCTACTTACCAGCAATTTTGACCACCATGGCCTCGAAAACCGGCCAACTACCTCTTGGCTGCCTTCTTCCCCTCCACCACATAATTTCAAGCAAGATGTTGTCCCATAACGTTACAGAGCCATTGAAAAAGTCTTCCTCATTAACGTTAGGTTTACTAATTCAGTCAGTCGGCAAAATGCTGGTTTTGCCCTCATACTCCCCGCCAATCCACTTAACCAGAGCAAACGTTTTACATTTGGACTAGTAGTAGCTGTTAGTTATGCTTATGTAGTGAAAAAGCTGCAAACATTTTAACCGTTATTCCAACGACCTTAGAGTACGTTGGTAGTGATGTATTCTGAAGTTGAAGGTAGCCTTTTTTGTAAACCCCACCCATCACTGCCTGTGTGCAAATAAGTTAATTGAATATATTCACCATATATGTTCATGTAAGATATCCACATATATGTTACATTGCTGGGTCCCACATATACTTGCATATATACATTCTTGTACTATATTTGTATTAAATATATTGTAGCCATCTATTTAAATATAAGCTGGATGTAGCTGCATATATGTGAATATATTTTTTCCCTTGATTTTTCTGTATGGGTAGTTTAAACACTCAAACTTTCCAGGTAGCCGACAGGCTAACCTTTAGCATTTCCGACATTGTATGTCATTACATAATGCAGCTAACATTAGCCTACATGCTGCAACACAGGTCTGAAATATATTATGTTTTAGTAAGTGTCCAAAGGGGTGAAAGCCACTTTAAATCGGGTCACATTATTGACTGTTGTGTGTCCGAGAGTCAGTTTGTGGGTTTTGTAAGGGCCAGCATGAGGGACAAGACCTACAAAGTTGTGGCGAGTTAAGCAGGGAGGTTGGTAACATTAATGCTGCTAGCAGTGCTAGTTAACATTAGCTATAGGCTACTGTAGCCTTCATACTGTATGATTCATATCAATCATTAACCTAGGAATACTTTGTGCATTTACTGAACATTTTAATAATTCACGGCAAATTAATAAACTGAATATGGTGGTCCAAGAGCAGACCATGCACCAGTCCATGCATCAGCCCGACTGAGCAGTGATGACAGCATAGGATGAGTCAGGTAACGTTATGAAGCACTGCCATTAACGTTAACCGCGTTCACACACACACACACACAATATAAAATACACGATGATAAATATAAAATTCAATACCAAAAGACTATTATTTACATGATTACTCTTGAAATAACTGCTATTAACTGCACATTTACTATATAAAAATCACTGTTTGGAGGAAAGGGTTCGCGTGCTGTCGCCGGTTGGAAATGGCAAAATAAATCGCGCCGATTTTGCCTATATTATTCAGTGAAGTGCGGTGGTTTATGGGATGAGTAGTTCCTTCGCTCGGAAATGAAAATATGTACACAGTCTTGTACCTTTGACTTTTTTTGGATTTTCTTGGTGAGTTATGCCGTAGCTGGTTAGCCTAAGACATGCTGTAAAACTCTTTAGATACGGATTTTTCCAAACGTCAATGGGACAAATGAATGGGAATCTTACATCCGGCACCTAACCGCATTTTGGCTGTGGGCGGGACTGTGCAGCTCTATAACGAGTCTTAACCATAGACTGTATATATAGAACTGGACAGTGTGCCGTCTGTTAAGAGTGATGCGAGCGTTAGTCCAGAGCCCCCTGGTGGCTGGCTGCAGTACAATGTGTAACTCCGCCCATCCCCATGTATTTCAATGGCCAAGTAGCCAACTTTCCGTGTCACTTTTCTCACCTAAAACTATTTTTGTATCAACAACTTTTTATTCGAAAAAATAGTTTTCAAGATGCTTCAATACACACAATTTTTCTTTTCTCGCTGAAATTATTTTTTTTAATGTTATATTAACAAATCTAAAAAGGGCGTGTTTACACCTATGATTGACAGCTGGCTGGCTGCAGACACGACGCTTTGTCCATTATGTTTTACCATCTAGGCTGCAGACACTACCACGCCATCGCTCACTTATTTTAACACCTGATTTCGACACATAATCTAACCTAAATAAGTGTTGCTGTCATCATCATTAGGCTATATCTTATCACAGTCTGACTAAATACATATTGATAGTCATACATTGTGTAGTTGTTTGTAAGAGACATCGTTGTTAGTTGTTACAGATTCTTTGTGAAAAAAGATATGTGCTGTTCTTTCGTAGATGCTAAGTATATTAGCTCATAGCATGCTACATCATGCTAGCATTAGCCAGTTGATCGGTAAAGTAAGAGGGCTCTGCTATATTGATCCGAAGTGACGTTAGCCATAGTCCCCATAATTTACAGTCCTACTTGTTTCAAATGGTTTAACGTAACCAGTGATTGCCGCCATCATCGTTGCAACTTCATTTGAATACACTTTGTCACTGGAGAAGGGGATGTTAAGTTTCATTAACGTTAACTCTTGCTTAGTTTTGCGAATGGCAATAAACGCCACCTAGCCTGCTAGGTCGACAACCTCGGTATGCCCATTTATGAATCACCCCGACAAATAACTTTACTTGTGTTTTAGTGAACACATTATTGGACCATAGCTTAACGTGAGGTAGGATTCAAAGTTACAAATGGACAATTTGCTTAGTATGCTCATAACAGCGGTATCTGAAAATGCTGAGTTAAGGTATCGTTGTTACCTGCGATTGCACTGCTGGAGAAGCATTTTGCATTGGTATGATTTGATCAGGTATTCCCAGTGATGTGTAAATCCTCCCATAGACGTATCCCATTTCAAAATAATACGTCTAAATTGAAAACTGTGACAACTCATTGATAGGCTCTCTCAATATGTCTGTAATCGTATGCCTCTACCACAGGCTTGCTAGTCTTTCACCAGAGAGGGTGCTCCATTATAAATAAAAAATGTAATGCTGCAGTCTTCATGTCAGCTGTAAAAATATGAGAACATGGACCTACTACATCAGGATACTCTGTAAACATTTTACACATAATCAGGAAGCTACTTTGCTGTTCAGTGTGTGATGTGTTTAAAGTGGTACTATGTTTAAAGAAACATTTTTATTCTTTGTTTCAAGTGCATAAGAAAATACCACATTATGATGATGATGGTTATGGTTACCCTTAACAAATACAAAACAATATAATACTTAAAACAGGGATCAATCAATAGCCTAATGAAATGGGGGGGGAAAGCAATAATAAATAATAATGCCCATTCAATCAATAATATCAAAAACATGGTAAGCCTACATTAAAGAGAATATCAATAATAAAAAAAATTAAAATTAATCAACAGCCTATAATGAAAATAAAACAGTACTACTGCATTCAAACCATAATGAATAAGAAGTGCTTAAAAGACCAAAAACTATCACAAGAACGAAGAGCACTGGGCAACTCATTCCACCAACATGGAACCACTGAGGAAAAGAGTCTTGAATTTGACCTAGCGTTTAAGACTGAAGCTCATCAGAAGACCGCAGTGGGCGGTTGGGGATGTATATCTTGATCATTGAATTAAAATAACAAGGAGCAGATCCAGTCAGTGTCCTATAGGCCAAAGTGAGAGATTTAAATTTAATTCTGGCTACTGTAGGGAGCCAATGGAGAGTAACTAGGAGAGGAGTTACGATGTGTCCTCTTTGGCTGATTGAAGACCAGTCATGTTACAGCATTCTGAATGATATATCACACAAAAGAAATTAAAAAAAAAAACATTCAATATTGATTTAGTATCAACAAATAATTATTATTATGACCGCCGCACAGCGAAGCGGCGGTCATATAGGTTTAGTCAGATTTGTTTTTTGTTTTTTTTTCGCGATGCCCAAATTTCCGTCAATGATTCCGGGACACTGAAAGACGGGGTACACGAAACTTGGTGGACATGTAACCCCACATGGATAGCATGGAACCATCGTTTTTCGTTTTGATCTGTAGCCCCTCCGCTGAATTGGACCCCCGAAAGGAGGTAGGGGCAGACACAGTTTTCTGTGAATATCTCGAAAACCGTAGGGTTTAGGAGGACCATTTTTTTTTTGTATGTTGATCTCAAGGGGCCATGTCAACCCATTCCATAACCACTCATTTCATGTATAGCGCCACCTAGTTAAACACAAAAAAGTAAAAATGAGGTGGTGTAATTGAAGGTATCTGTGACCTAACATAGTCAAAACTGCACAAAATTGGAAATGTAGGATCATTATGACACCCTATGTATGCACGCCAAGTTTTGTGGAATTCCGTTCATGGGGGCCACACAATAAATTAATTTATGTTACTATACACCAACTGGCCTGTAGGTGGCCGGAGACAGTTTTCTGTGAATATCTCGAGAACCGTAGGGCCTAGGAGGTCCACCTTTTTTGTATGTTGGTCTTAAGGGGGCATGTCAACCCATCCCATTACCACTTATTTCATGTATAGCGCCACCTAGTTAAAAATTAAAAAGCAAAAAATGAGGTGTTTTCATCTCAATATCTCTGGCTGACAAGGTCAAAACTGCACGAAATTAAAAGAGTAGGATCATTATGACACCCTCTGAATGCATGCCAAGTTTTGTGTACTTTCGTTCATGGGGGCCTTACAATAAAATAATTTATGTGTACATTTAGTGATGTACACCAACAAGGATTCCGGGACACTGAAAGACCGGGTACACAAAACTTGGTGAGCATGTACCCCCACATGGATAGCATGGAACCGTCATTTTTCGTTTTCATCTGCAGCCCCCGCTGGACTGGACCCCCGAAGGAGGGTAGGGCAGACACAGTTCTCTGTGAATCTTTTATGGTATGTTGGTCTCAAGGGCCCACATCAACCTGGCTCATAATCACTCATTTGTGATTTGCCCCGGCAAAAAAAAATGAAAATCAGTAGGATTAAAAAGAAAGCCAAAATAAATATTCATCATCATCATCATGGCTGCATTTTCAGTATTGGCGAAGAAGTAGTCGTTTGTCCACTAGATGGCGCATCGTTGCAGTGAGACGTAATTTTGTTGGAAGTTAAAAGTGGGTTGGAAAAACAATGGACGCTTCATACAAGGACTGTAATTTACCATGTTTTAACATCTAATAAGGATAGGACGATGTTCACATGAAGTGTAATTCCCATTTCTTCTTGAAGCCTAAATAAATCTAAGGATGTTTCGGACATGCTTGGTTTTTACTGCAGGTAACGTTAATCTTGTAATATCAATAAGGACCTAGGTAATGTTACCGTTAGCGTTGGTTGAGTGATGGAGGCATTTGATTGATTGCATTTGTAGAAAACTATAAATGCGGTTATACCAAGCAAATTGATAGCAGCACTGTTTGTATCTTTTCGACTGTCATTTATTGCACGTGCTACAAAATCATTCTGTGCAATGGAATATTTACCAACGTTATAACCGGTCTGATACAGTTTTGCCTATACATGCGTGAGACTGAGGCGCCTGTTTATTTTGTTTTAAGTCGTGCAGGGTGTGAGAGGGGAATCGATGTGCTTTGATTACAGCTTGGTAGTTGTAGTCTGTGAAATTAAAAAGCACGTGTGTGTGAAGTATCCAAACAATGACACCTTCATTTCATTATGGCTGCTTTAGCAAAACACCTTAAGCGACTGTGTAGTGGGTCCCATTTAGAAGTGGGTACTTCATTGGCGCTTTCCTTGACTCATGGAGCTGCGTGAATGTTATTACAACTTTTCGCCACGATATGACAGTTTAAGTCCGCTTGATACTGTAAGGCGAAGCCATTGGTTTCCAAAGGAGATTTTATTTGTGTCGTTAGCATAGCCTATTGACAATTTATGTTGTCAATAGGCCTACCTTATAATCCTACCTGTAGCTTAGGGAAGCTAACAACTTTCTATTAGGATCTAGTTTGTTAGTTACCGTTTTGTCATAACTCCCTGATGCATTTTTGCATTTAGAATAGCCAGAGCGTGTATATCTCAATCGAAAATTAAACAATATCGGTGCCTATGGACTAGGCTGGGTGAACCCAGCCTGATCTGCCCGCTATTTATTTTTGATTTCTTAAAAGATTGAGCTTGGTCTGATGAAAGCCAGACTAGCCATGGACCTCAGTTAAACAATGCAAGGGAACATGAATCAGCCTATATTTGCACTAACAATAACGGACAAAAGCTTTTCAACTTTGGCCCGTTAAAATGTGTATGAACAGTCTAGCTTAACGCATTTCATCAAGGCCCATTTGGACATGTCAGTTATTTGCACCACTGGTTAGATGTAAAACAGCATTTCGTTTCAGACTAGGCTACTGTTACTTAATTTGTGCATTAACAATAACGTTTCAGACTACTGTTACTTAATTTGTGCATTGACAATAAAGTATTACATGAACTAAAGATGACTAAAATCTTATGTAGAAGAAGAAACATTCACAAAAAATCCATCCATCCAAAAATGACCTTTGTTTTGATAGCTGTTGAAAACGGCATGGAACTGACAGAGATGTTTTTGTTTATAAATACATAAAAATAAATAAATAAATAACATTATGCTGATACCTTTTGCTTTTCCCAAATACAATGTAGCCTACAGGTGTAAGTGACCTTTCATCAATCCAGTTGCAATGGATGAACTGTGATGAACTGCCCTACTTGTGATTGTTTAGAGATTTTAAAGGTTTTATAACAATTCTACATCTTCTTTGGCTATTCTACAATCTATTCACCTTTTCAGCACCAGTAGGGTACTTTCTGTGCAGCCGCACACACACACTCAGGCATGCCAAACAAGCATACACAAAAGTTTCAAGAGTGGGGGATGGAGTAAAATATGGAGACAAATTGAAGTGTGATTTATTTTCGCGGAACGGATGTACAGGACTGAGCGGCGGTCATATTTTGTACCGCTATGCGGTACATCTAGTTTTAGTAACGTCTACATCTTTGTGTAGGCTACAGTTAAATACTAAGCAATGGCCTCTGACTTAAATACCAAGGCAGTTAAATGACCGTGGTATGGTATAGTCTACGTGATACACAGGACAACACAGTAAACCCATTTAAAAAGCATAATCATCTCAGTATACCCATTTAAAATAGGCAAGGATACGTATTTAATAACATTTGGGGTTGCTCACAGTATAACCACCACTACAACTAACTAACTAACTAGACTACACCACTGGTTAAATGGCGCATTGCAATTTACAATTTGTGTGAGTTCAGGGGCATACAGAAAGTTGAAGTTTGGGTGACATCAATAAAGAAAATAGAAACAAAGGAATGTGTACAGACTCAAGTATGAATGATTAACAGTCACATGTGATGATTAACAGTCACATTAACAGAAGGTTCAGAGCAGCGGCAGACTTTTCTTGGTGCCACGCAAGTTATTGAAAGTCATGTGTTTTCAGAACGTAGTGGTGCTGTGCCATGTCCCATGTATAAGGGGCTTCATGTTGATCCAGTGACGGTGGGTGATGTCAGGGAGATGGATGTCAGGGGACTTGGAGAAAGGGGGAGGACATGCCACCTCAGACCACTCCAGCCAAACCACTTCACGTAGGCATTCCCTTGCTTGCAGACTAATGTAGATCATGGAGACCACCTTGCCGCCACCTCCAGTACATTCAGCCATCACCCATATCTTACCTGCAAAAAGGAAAGTTACAATAAAGTTAGTCAGACAATTTTACAACATTACAAAGCATCTAATCAGGCACTCAACACCACTAGTAATACCAATTAATTAAATATGTGTGTGCAATAAACTTTACTGCCTACCTAATGTTAACTACACATTTAAATATGCGGTGTGAATGTTATTAACTTAAGGCCAGCTTGAAAAATAACGCTATCAGTATGACTGATCATGGACGTTAGATGACAAACTAAGGTCTTTCTCAAATGTTCACCGAAATTCCTGGGAAGTGACTGGTTCTTGGCGTAGTGTTTAATGCAGGCGTTTCATTTATCGATCATTCACTTATGCGGTCTACAACTACCGACCTACCGATCTATTTTTTTTACAGTCTATGCTACCGACCTACCATCACAGAAGTAGCTCTAACAGGTGTCTGTCGTTAACGTTAGAAAAAATGCAACGCTGGCAAACTGGCTAGTAGTTACATTAACATGACGGGTTGATGAGGTCCATGCTTCACATTACGTTAACGTTAACTTGTGTTGCTTTATCACATCATACCGTTGCTTTATCACATCATATACTGTACTGACTGTCTAGTGTTATTAATCCCCATGTACAGTCAATGGTTACTCCATGTTGAGATGGCATACATCAAGATTGAGATATTTGAAAACAGCAACAACTAATAAAACCAAGTATATCATGCATCGACTGTTACGGGAGCTGTGTGCTAATCTTCACTTCAACGACTAACTTAGCCTCCCGTTAACGGTAACGTTAATGTAGCTGCTAACGTTAGCATCTAATTCGCTGTCCGTATTTCTGTTGTTAGCTCATTAGTATTTACCATACTAAATTGTCAGTCTATAATCAACATAATAAGCTCTCTTAGACGTATTTAAGAACACCAATAGACAAAAAAAAACTTTTCAATTGATACGCAACACTTACCAGACAAGAACAAACCGATTGTTGTTTGTACTGTTTAGCTAACTCACAGCCGCAAAATTCATCCAGCCAGCTAGCCTTCTGCGCCGAGTCGACCTGCGTTGTGTAAAGGAGAAGGGGGCGGGTTTCACTTGACAAGGGCGGTTTAACTCGGGCTGAGTGGCAACTGAGTGGGCTGCCTGACCGCGACTCCTCTTCACTGCGCGCATGCTTCAACTTTTGCCGCGCAGCCGCACTTCAAATTGGCTCCAAATTTTCCAAGATGGCGTCGCCTCGGCGGCTTCAATTCCATAGAACACTGTAGAATGCAGCCACACTGTCCAGTTCTATATATACAGTCTATGGTCTTAACAGTACACATGTAATACTCTTTTTGTCCACTGGTGGTTGTTTTGCGCTTGCCATCGAAAACGGAATGAAATGTAGGCCTACTTGCAAACAATGTAAGAGGCCTATGCTGACTATCAGTGCTCAAAGTATTCTAAAAGTTTATCAATTAATTGCTAATAACTAACTAACTTCTATTCAAGTCATATTTCTGGGACTTTCTGGGATAATTATTTCTTTTTTTTATCCACTCGTTCAAATGTTCATATAAAATGTACAATTCACATCAGGTGAGTGAAAGTGGTCATTTCAGATGTTTTTGCCAGCACTTCATAAAACTCTCATAGTTTGAGAATTATTTGTAGGATATTGCTTGTTCACAATTTGAGCTGTGTATGCAAAGACAGAGTTCAGAGTTCACACATTTTTAATATTTCATTTGAGCTACATTTTACACTGATATGGCATGATGGCAATATGAACTCAGCTAGCGATGGTATTACATTACAGTAGCCTATGATTAAATGTAATGGAATATTCAACTAAGGTAGACTGTTCACAGCACTAAGCTATTTATGGTTACTGATATACTCCGAGTCTCTGGCCCTCTATTAGAGCCAGGCATTTTGAGCTGGCCCTCGGAAGAAAAAGTTTGGGGACCACTGACCTAGCTAATAGACACAAGGCCTACTCACTGAACCCCCTTGCTAATTGTCTTTGCACCTTGCTTATTGTGTCAGAGGATTCATATGATTTAAATTGGCGTAGCTTTGTTGCAGAACTGTTTGGATTTACATACAAGTTGGTTCAATATTGCAAACAACTCATCTATATTATTTTTTACCACGTCTTGCCTTGCATACCTTTATTAGTCCCCGAGGGGCAATTCGGTTTACAGCCAACCCAAGTGCATTAGCACACTGTATAAAATGTATGCAATGTTAAGAATAATAAATAGACAAATAAATAAGTAAGTACTGCAGCAGTCATACATAACCTGTCTACAGCCATACACACACACACACACTCACACACACACTTCAAAATAATTCAGTGGAATTGCATGGATTCCAGTTGCTGCTACTGGAAGAAACTGGAATCCATGCATTTCCACTGAATTATTTTTGGAATCTGATCCCTTATCATACCTGTTCATTCTTACTCGTTGTTCGACTTATCGCGGACTAAATTCAAGATGGCTGCAAACGTTAAACTTCGTGGAAGATACTGTCTGTATAAATCGCCTTGTAAGTAAACTACCAGTGCTTTTCAAAGTTCTCAATGTCTCGTTTTAAATGTCAGGGCCCTCGGAAGTCTACCAATGAAGTGTGGAGATACATTGAGCCTCGTAAATGGGTGTAAAACAGTGATTTATTTGCATGCCTAGCCCGATGCCGAAGCACCACTACTGAAAAAGCTGTTGGTAGCATCTGCTAACTAGCGCCAGATTTTGGAGTGCAGGGGACAAGTCGAGATGGGCTATGAGACATACGTTCACACTCGGTATCATGTTTCAATACACTTTAGGTCAATATCACACCGGAATTCTCCTTTAAACTTTCCATCACATTTGGTGCCTCTGCCTAGCCACTTTGTAAATGTGTTAGAACCATAGATATAGAAAGCTAGATACCGCATTGACTGTCGAGTTCTATTAGGTGGCATCGTAAACGCGGCCGCTATATTGGTGCAGCACCTTTATTGTCTATGGGCAACACTTGCAGGCTATCACGGACACCTGTCTGATTTCCAGTCAGAGTCACATGCTCCTCCATTGGCCTCCAGTGATTGCTGCCCCCACCAAGATGGCGACACTATTTATGTACGTTCTGGAGCCCAATGTGGTATCTAGCTTTATAATATCTATGTTCTGGAGCCCAATGCGGTATCTAGCTTTCTAATATCTATGTTCTGGAGCCCAATGCGGTATCTAGCTTTATAATATCTATGTTCTGGAGCCCAATGCGGTATCTAGCTTTATAATATCTATGGTTAGAACTAGTTCTGTACTTTAAAGAACATTTTGAGCGATCACATAGACTACGTTTAATGTTGCAATATTATCAGAAGGCCCTACATGTGCAATTTGCTTTTGAGCATGATCTTACAAGAACATTTCAAAATGAATGGAAGGACACAGTGATGATGAGATTTTGCACTCAGCTGTAGCCTAGGCCTGCTAGTGGTGAGTCTGTTATAGCCTATTGTAAGCCTATGCAACTATTCTATTAAACACTATAGGCTATGTGCACTATGTTCCTGCACTATTTTCCCCCATGATCATATTGTTTCAGTTATCCAAGGATTATTCAGTTATTCAGTTAACCAAGGCTCGAAGGATGCTCTTTATTATACTGTATGGCAATTTTGGAAAAATAACTAATAAAAGTGAGGTGAGATGCCCCCCACCCACCCGGTGCTCAATGGCACCGGCCCTGGTTGAGGTTTATATTTGGGATGTCAAACATGAGGGGTCAGCATATTTAATCTGTTGACTGTTTATGGAAGGAGTCTCTTGCTTTTAGATGTTTTTCCAGGTAGTATATAAGTGAAGGGATAGACGAAAAAGGCTTTTAGAAAGAAGTATTTCGTAGTATGTTGAAAATACAAAAATAGCCTACAGTATTTGATTTTGATAAATTTTTTGGCTGCTGTATTTTGTATCTTATTTATGACCGCCGCGCAGCGAAGCGGCGGTCATATAGGTTTAGTCAGATTTTTTTTTTTTTTTTCGCGATGCCCAAATTTCCGTCAATGATTCCCGGGACACTGAAAGACCGGGTACATCTAAACTTGGTGGGCATGTAACCCCACATGGATAGCATGGAACCATCGTTTTGATCTGTAGCCCCCCCGCTGGACTGGACCCCCCGAAAGGAGGGTAGGGCAAACACAGTTTTCTGTGAATATCTCGAAAACTGTAGGGTTTAGGAGGACCATTTTTTTTTGTATGTTGATCTCAAGGGGCCATGTCAACCCATTCCATAACCACTCATTTCATGTATAGCGCCACCTAGTTAAACACAAAAAAGTAAAAATGAGGTGTTGTAATTGAAGGTATCTGTGACCTAACATAGTCAAAACTGCACGAAATTGGAATTGTAGGATCATTATGACACCCTCTGTATGCACGCCAAGTTTTGTGGAATTCCGTTCATGGGGGGCCACACAATAAATTAATTTATGTTACTATACACCAACTGGCCTGTAGGTGGCCGGAGACAGTTTTCTGTGAATATCTCGATAACCGTAGCCTAGGAGGTCCACCTTTTTATGTATGTTGGTCTTAAGGGGCATGTCAACCCATCCCATTACCACTTATTTCATGTATAGCCACCTAGTTAAAAATTAAAAGCAAAAAATTAGGTGTTTTCATCACAATATCTCTGTCTGTTTTGGACAAAACTGCACGAAATTAAAAGTGTAGGATCATTATGACACCCTCCGAATGCATGCCAAGTTTTGTGTACTTTCGTTCATGGGGGCCTTACAATAAAATAATTTATGTGTACATTTAGTGACGCATACACCAACAAGGATTCCCGGGACACTGAAAGACCGGGGTACACAAAACTTGGTGGGCATGTACCCCCACATGGATAGCATGGAACCGTCATTCTTCGTTTTGATCTGTAGCCCCCCGCTGGACTGGACCCCCCGAAAGGAGGGTAGGGCAGACACAGTTCTCTGTGAATATCTTGAGAACTGTAGGGCCTAGGATGACCAATTTTTTCCGTATGTTTGCCTCCAGGGGTCATGTTAACCCATTCCATGTGCACACATGTGCATAAACAGATACACACGCACACACATACATTTACAGTAATCATACGTATGACACATACTCACACAGTAGACATATGTACGCATGCATGCACATGCACAAACACACATATGCAGGCAAACACACAAGCACGCACATACACACACACACACACCCACACACATAAACATCAATTTGTACATGCACACATGCACACAATTCAAGAATTTTTACCGTCATCTACTCCCTGAATTTTTGGTCATTGATACCGGGACACCGAACCACCGGGTACATGAAATTTGGTGGGTATGTAGCCCCACTAGACTTTTACGGAAAAATTTCATTTTAGCCCCTCGGTACCACCACCAGCCCCCTGGCTGGGCCCCCGAACTGCAAAAAACAAACAGTTTTTCCTAAATAACTACCTGAACCGTGGCACTGAGGATGAAGAATCTTTTATGGTATGTTGGTCTCAAGGGCCCACATCAACCTGGCTCATAATCACTCATTTGTGATTTGCACCCCGGTAAAAAAATGAAAATGCAATATTATTCTGCTTTAATTGCCCCTATCTTCAGTTAAGATGTTCAGAACTGCACCAAATTTTATGTGTATGATTGACCTGGCATTCTCTGGGGGTATGCCAAGTTTTCGTAGAATTTCATCCATGGGGGTCTAAAAAATTAGGTTATGTGTACCATATTGGTTTTCAAAGGAGATTTTATTAGTGTCGCCAGCATAGCCTATTGACAATTTATGTTGTAAATAGGCCTACCTTATAATTCTACCTGTAGCTTAGGGAAGCTAACAGCTTTCTATTAGGATCTAGTTTGTTAGTTACCGTTTTGTCATAACTCCCTGATGCATTTTTGCATTTAGAATAGCCAGAGCGCGTGTATATCTCAATCGAAAATTAAACAATATCGGTGCCTATGGACTAGGCTGGGTGAACCCAGCCTGATCTGCCCGCTATTTATTTTTTTGATTTCTTAAAAGATTGAGCTTGGTCTGATGAAAGCCAGACTAGCCATGGACCTCAGTTACACAATGCAAGGGAACATGAATCAGCCTATATTTGCACCTAACAATAACGGACAAAAGCTCTTCAACTTTGGCCCGTTAAAATGTGTATGAACAGTCTAGCGACGCATTTCATCAAGGCCCATTTGGACATGTCAGTTATTTGCACCACTGGTTAGATGTAAAACAGCATTTTCGTTTCAGACTAGGCTACTGTTACTTAATTTGTGCATTAACAATAACGTTTCAGACTACTGTTACTTAATTTGTGCATTGACAAAAAGTATTACATGAACTAAAGATGACTAAAATCTTATGTAGAAGAAGAAACATTCACAAAAAATCCATCCATCCAAAATGACCTTTGTTTTTGATAGCTGTTGAAAACGACATGGAACTGACAGAGATGTTTTACACAAAAAAATAAATAAATAAATAAATAAATAACATTATGCTGATACCTTTTGCTTTTCCCAAATACAATGTAGCCTACAGGTGTAAGTGACCTTTCATCAATCCAGTTGCAATGGATGAACTGTGATTAACTGCCCTACTTGTGATTGTTTAGAGATTTTAAAGGTTTTATAACAATGCTACATCTTCTTTGGCTATTCTACAATCTATTCACCTTTTCAGCACCAGTAGGCTACTTTCTGTGCAGCCGCACACACACACTCAGGCATGCCAAACAAGCATACACAAAAGTTTCAAGAGTGGGGATGGAGTAAAATATGGAGACAAATTGAAGTGTGATTTATTTTCGCGGAACGGATGTACAGGACTGAGCGGCGGTCATATTTTGTACCGCTATGCGGTACATCTAGTTTGATACATTTTTAAGATGGGTATTTGGTATTTTATTTGGAAATACATTTTGATGTATTTGTGCCCATCCCTGGCCTACCACAACCTGAGGGAATTTAGGAATTACTCTTTCTGCTGTTAAAGAAAGAATGTGTTTGTGTTGTATGTATGCTGCTGCTGAGACCTTGAATTTCCCCTGGGGATCAATAAAGTATCTATCTATCTATCTATCTATCTATCTATCTAGCTCTTTGGTGCTGCTATCAATTAAGTATATTGAATAATTTGAAAATGATACTCTGAATCGCTTAGGCCTATTAACTTGAATATGGAGATCATGTGCTTCATGGCTATCTCAGATCACCAGTGAGTCACGTGAGGCCTGCATGTGTCCACTTTAGTGCTCCACGACACGTAGTTCAACTGATACGCATATTTAGGCGTAATGCAAGGATTTTGTATTTAATTAGGTGTGTCGGGCCGATTTGAGGGCCGCTTCGGACAAATTTTCTGTCCAAGTCCGTCCCTGGGTACGATGAATTATAAACAAGCTCTATCCCTCGCCGATAGAGAGGCAGGGTTCGTCCGGGGCGGCGCATGTGTGTAGCCAATACCGACACAGCGAGCCGCTTCGCTACCCCATAGTTATAGGCGACCTCACACACGTCCAGTCTGAGTAGCCTTTGGACCACAGCGGCACTTTCTCTCCGACAAAATATCAGATCTCCGCGTAGTGATGACGACCTCCGTGAGCCTCGGCACCGGTGCATCTATGCCCATAGTGGGTCTGGGCACGTGGAGGGTAGGTTAAACTGCGCCATCCTGCGTTTCTATGCTTGTTCTGTCCTCTGCTATGTGCGTTCTTGGCGTTTTATGAAAGATGATGAGTCATTGCGAAATTACCTCTGCAGTGATAGCCTATGGGTGATGGGCTACGGGTGATCTCTGATATGGGACAATAAACCTTAAACTAGAGAGCTTATACATGTATAAAGTATAGCCTACTAGATCAGTATATGTCAAGGCTCAAGGTGTTTTTGTGGTGGCCTATTTAGGTAGACAGATATAAAATACGATAAGAAAAACTTTTAAAAATATAAACACTTTTGCCATTAATTACAATCAAGTCCAGCTTAGGGTTTGAGAGACCTGCAAACATTTTAAACGAAAAACTTAAACACAAATTAAATTTACAGTTTTTTACAAAGTAACTTTGTTACTATTTTCAGAACCGTTCATTCAACATAAATCACCTGTTCAATATGACACAACTTAACATCAAAGTACTACTATTTCAAAAGGCAATTCACACGTTACATTTCAAATGAGTGTCTATTCATTTCCTTACAATGATCTAACTATCAATTGATACAACTGCTCAGATAGACAAGTAACTGTTGCATTGCTCTTAATCAATAATATAAAAACAATGACAAGACTACATTAAGGAGAATATCAATAATAAACAATAATAATAAAGAATGATAAGCAACTGTTGCATTACTCTTAATGCATAGTTGTATGGAAACAGACAAACAATCTTCCGTGTTTACTGCAAATCATGAAAGTTTCAAGATACTGTAACGAGATTCATTGTCATCAATTAGTTTTACAGTACTGTCTTTTATTTTATTTTTATTTTTTAATTCATAGCTAATTATTTTTGCTTTGATTCAAATAAAATGTTGTGATTATGTTTTGCATCAATATATTACAAACTTTGTTTAATGATTCCACTCTGTCTGTAGTATTCTCTCTACTACTGCAGTACCTTTACAGAGATGTATTTACTGTACATGTTGTACCACAATGAAACCTGTATCACCTATTTTGTTCTACAATATTTAATGATTGTACGAACAATGACACAGTAAAACTATCGGTTGCTTGTGTGCACAATCTATAGTTATGTTTCAATGGTATTTCACAGTAAATTTGTTTTTTGAACCAATGATTGTGCAGGTGCAAGATTTCTTTAAAGATGTGAATGCACAATGCAATATTTTGCACATTAGACAGCCTGTGTTACAAGTGATAACCGTTTTGAGTTTTGAAAAAAGACATGAAGGTTCTGAAAATAGTAGCAAAGTGATTGTAAAAAACTGTAAATTGAAAACAGCAATTGGAGCTACCGCTGGGCTACAGCATGCATTTATGGAGGACAAGGCAGCTCAAAGAACATTCATATCAACATTCGCATGCTGGCAAAGATTAGATTACTGGCTGCTATTGACTCGAAACACCAGCGTATGTAGAACGATGAGAGTGTGTGTGGGTGTGTGTGTGTGTGTGTGGTGCTGTGTGTGTGTGTGTGTGGTGCTGTGTGTGGGTGTGTGTGTGGTGCTGTGTGTGTGTGTGTGTGTGTGTGTGGTGCTGTGTGTGTGTGTGGTGCTGTGTGTATGTGTGGTGCTGTGTGTGTGGTGCTGTGTGTATATGTGTGGTGCTGTGTGTGTGTGTGTGTGTGTGGTGGTGCTGTGTGTATGTGTGGTGCTGTGTGTGTGTGTGTGTGTGTTAGAGGTCTGCACTCCCGCGGTAGACCCGCGGGTCCCCGACGCAAAAGACTGTGGCGTGGGACAACTTTTGAAAGCTCTTTGCGGGAGCGGGCGGGATGAGAGAGGTGCGTTCACGGGTGTGGGACAAACCGATGATTCACTGCACTCCAGCAAATTAAACATGTGCGTAAAATTAAATATGGAAATATAGTGTTCACAACTATAGTTCAGCTGGATGTTCTGTTAGGCAGCATTAAAAAATGGGGTTTAACCATAACTGACGGATAGCAGGCCTACAGTATAGCCTATTGTCGTTTACGTGGGTTCAATTTGTTCCTGCTGCTCATTGTCAAAACTCGAAATTGAAAGCATGAGGAAGAGGGCACCAGACTAGGCCTAGAATCATTCAGAACCAAGAAACTTAAAATCTGGAGTCTTTCTCAGGGTGTGTGCTCCTTTTGTGAGACAGAAAGAAAAGCTGAATAGGCTGTCCCTCCTGCACGCCGGCTTTAGCGGGCGGGGAGGACAGAGAATTGCGGAGGGCGGACCTCTAGTGACCTCTAGTGTGTGTGTGTGTGTGTGTGTGTGTGTGTGTGTGTGTGTGTGTGTGTGTGTGTGTGTGTGTGTGTGTGTGTGTGTGTGGTGTGTGTGTGTGTGTGTGTGTGTGTGTGTGGTGCTATGTGTGTTTGTGTGTGTGTGTGTGTGTGTGTGTGTGTGTGTGTGTGTGTGGTGCTGTGTGTGTGTGTGTGGTGCTGTGTGTGTGTGTGTGTGTGTGTGTGTGGTGCTGTGTGTGTGTGTGACCTTTGCTCTCTGCTCTGTGACCCAAGGCATCTGAGGGCCAGGTGGGGCAGGCGGTGCGGGCGGCCATCTTGTCGGGCTACCGGCACATTGACGGGGCGTTCGTCTACCAGAACGAGGCGGAGGTGGGGGCGGGGCTAAAGGCCATGATGCAGCAGGGCGTGGTCAAGAGGGAGGAGCTTTTCATCGTCAGCAAGGTAACTATAGCAACATAGAGTCTAAGGAAACTGTCTGTGTGTGCATCACTTTGTCTGTTTGTGTGTGTGTGTGTGTGTGTGTGTATGTATGTATGTGTGACAGGGCTGGACTGGGACTAAAAAATGGCCCGGGCATTTTTGGCCATGGCGGCCCACCATGATTATTTATACGATATGCTGAGGCACACGACATACCAGAGGATATATGCGCACATTTATCATCCATTTCGGGAAAGCAATGTTTCACTAATATTACATGAAAATAATAACTGTAAGCTGTAACACCTGCAAACTATAACTTTATGGCAAGCTAAAATAACACTAAGTTGGACACCGAGTCTACTCATAGCATTATTTGAAAACAAAGGCTATTAAAACACACACACACACACACACACACACACACACACCCACTGGTGACCACCTCCAAACCAGCAAGGACGAGGTTGTGCACAAAACTCTATAGGCTACTATTATTATGCATGTTTTAAGTCTGACTGAATAAAATGAGTCCTGCAATTATTTCTTATGTTGAGCATTTACACGCTTTTAGCCTACAATCTCCCCAGATACTATTAAGTGAAGATACACACATACCAAAACATTTTCATTGTTACGGGCTATCATAATTTATGTGTCATTCTGTCTTTCTGAGTGCGTGCGTGTGTAGCCTACGTGTGTGTACCTGCCTGTATGCGCACAGAAATGTGATAGGTTTGCTTGTTGTACTGCGTCAAGATTGACAACAATTTCAACCAATCATGACTGACTTCAGATCTCAAAAAGTGAAGTGCGTTCTGAGGCCGACCACTCGTTGATTTGTTGTGGATAACTGATTTTATTTTTGCTCCTCTCCGCGTCGACGACAATCGAATAGCGCAATGTAAAATGCAGATGGCTTCTTTGCTACTGATGCATGTTGCAGAGACACGCTCAAATGCATGTCAATCGACAGCGGAGGAGCAGGTGGTCACCCAGCCTTCCACACACACACACACACACACACACAACAGCCCTCCCTGCATGAAACATTTATAAAACGACTATTAAAAGCAAATATATATCGGCGCAATGTATGATTCGTATTTGAACCTGAAGCATAGACGGTGACGCAGTAATATCAATGTGCAATGAGTCTTCCAACAGAAATCAATGGGATTTTACAAAATGCCAAATAAAAGACGACAGAAACTGTATTTCGCTACGCTACTTGTTTTGGAACATCAACGAACACCACTAACCACTTGGTGAGTTGCACAGTTTTGAAAACGAACGTTAAGGGTAGTTTTAGGACATGTTTGAGTAGCCTACTACAGTATGCCCATTGCCAGCCACCCTGAGAAGTCAAAGGCAATTCAAAACTAGTCAAAAAAGTCGAGACAGGACCAATCGTCAAAATTTCGGCGTCCACCACTCTAGTTCATCCAAAACAAACCAGAAAAGGGCCTTAAAGTGCTAAAAAACGGAAATTTCCTTTAAGGATGGTTGATGAACCCAGTGTGTGTGTGTGTGTGTGTGTGTTAAGGATGGTTGATGAACCCCATGTGTGAGTGTGTGTGTGTGTTAAGGATGGTTGATGCTCCGAAGGTCGTGGAGTTTGCAAAGCACCTGTTTGTTCTGTCTGATCACAATAACTCTGACTGGTCACATGACTAGCTGTGTCCAATCATTTGAACTGGTCACATGACTAGCTGTGTCCAATCATAATCATTTGAACTGGTCACATGACTAGCTGTGTCCAGTCACAATTGCTGATCACAATCACTCTTAGCTCACATGGTCAGCTGTGTCCGATCAGAATAATCGTTTTCTACCAGAGTTAGTGTGAGTGTGTTTCTACCATTGAGTTACTGTGAGTGTATGTGTGTATGTGTGTTTCTACCATAGAGTTAGTGTGTGTGTGTGTGTGTTTTATACCATAGAGTTAGTGTGTGTGTGTGTGTTTCTACCATAGAGTTAGTGTGTGTGTGTTTCTACCATAGAGTTAGTGTGTGTATGTGTTTCTACAATAGAGTTAGTGTGTGTATGTGTTTCTACCATAGAGTTAGTGTGTGTATGTGTGTGTTTGTGTTTCTACCAGGGTCATTCCACGTCAATTCAACCAGGGTCCACACACTTAGGTCTCAAAAAATTCTGAAAAAATTACCAAGTGTACCTATGTTACCCAGGAAAATGTAAAATGACTTTTATGTAAGATCAATACTTTCCAAGATACAGCCAGTTTTACAGGGGGGGGGGTGTCAATTTTGTTCGGCCTCTTTTTTGTCAAAGTTCACAAGCCCAAAGCACAAGAACTAAACCATGTAGGAGGCTCAAATTGTGCATGCTGGTACACCAATAGGAATAGTATGTAGCAAATACATAATGTCACATTTGGTCTGGATGATCCTGCATGGTCATAGCTGTCCCTCAAAGTTGATCAAAATGTTATTGGAGTTTTTTGGGTTCTGTTTAGGCCTTCAGAAGACATATTTGTACTCAACATAGGCTCTTGATTTATTTCCCTTACTGAGATAAGTAAAAAACACTCTCTCAAAAAGCAATGAACAGAAAAGAAATCCCTTCAGGGTCTGAACAGCAGACCTCACAAGTCTGAAAAATCATTTTGGAACAAAATCGACACCCCCCTCCCCCTGTAAAACTGGCTGTATCTTGGAAAGTATTGATCTTACATAAAAGTAATTTAACAGTGTGTCACCTGGATGACATTATAGGTACAAATTTTTTCAGATTTTTTTGAGACCTATACATGTGTGTGTGTGTCTGTGTGTATGTGTGTGTGTGTGTGTGTGTGTGTGTATGTGTGCGTGCGTATGTGTGCGTGTGTGTGTGTGTGTGTGTGTGTGTGTGCGTGTGTGTGTGTGTGTGTGTGTAGTTGTGGTGTACTTTCCACCAGCGGACTCTTGTGAGGGGCGCGTGTGAGAAGACTCTGCAGGACCTTCAGCTGGACTCCCTGGACCTTTACCTCATGCACTTCCCCATCGGATTCCAGGTGTGTGTGTGTGTGTGTGTGTGTGTGTGTGGTGTGTGGTGTGTGTGTATGTGTGTGTGTATGTGGTGTGTGTGTGTTTGTGGTGTGTGTGTGTGTTTGTGGTGTGTGTGTGTATGTAGTGACTAGATGTTTGCTGTTGCAGCCTGGTGTGTGTGTGTAGTGACAAGATGTTTGCTGTTGTGTGTGTGTGTGTGTGTGTGTGTGTGTGTGTGTGTATGTTGCAGCCTGGAGACGATCTCTTTCCTCTGGGGACTGACGGCCAAGTCATCGGAGACGACAGCAACTTCCTGGACACATGGGAGGTGTGTGTGTGTGTGTGTGTGTGTGTGTGTGTGAGTGTGTGTGCGTGCGTGCGTGTGTGTGTGAGAGAGTGTGTGTGTGTGTGTATGTGTGTGTGTGTGTGCGTGCATGTGTGCGTGCGTGCGTGTGTGTAGTGTGTGTGTGCGTGTGTGAGTAGTGTGTGTGTGTGTGTGTATGTGTGTGTGTAAGTGTGTGTGTGCGTGTGTGTGCGGTGTGTGTGTGTGTGTGTGTGTGGTGTGTGTGTGTTGTAGTGTGTGCGTGCGTGTGCGTGCGGTGTGTGCGGTGTGTGTGTGCGGTGTGTGTGTGCGGTGTGTGTGTGTGGTGTGTGTGTGTGTGTGTATGTGATGCGTGTGGCGTCGTGTAATGCGCGATGTGGCGTGTGTCGCGCGCATTAATGCGTGTGTGTGTGTGCGTTGTGCGTGTGTGTGGTTGGTTGGGAGGAGTGTATGGTGTTAGCTATGATAGCCAAATGGCACTAACCAATCCTGTAGAATGAAACCAGTAGTAAAATGTGTGTGTGTGTGCGTCGTGCGTGTGTGTGTTGTTTGTGTGTGTGGTACCAGGTTGGGTTTTGTCCCGCTTCATAAACACGAATGCTTTGCAAAGCTGTTTTCAACTTTATCTTCAGAAAAATATAGTTGACAGCGCGAGTTGATTTAAGACTCAAATCTTTATTTTAATGAATTTAAGACTCATATCTTTATTTTAATGCATTTAAGACTCAAATCTTTATTTTAATGCATTTAAGACTCATACCTTTATTTTAATGCATTTTTGATGAATGTACAGAATGGACAGTCAAAGTGCATGTGTTGTAACTCTTAATGTATTGTAACGCTTTATATATACACATGTGTTTGCAACGCTTTATATATTCACGTATTATAATGCTGTATACATGTATAGTACGATTTGATACATGTGTTGTAACACTTTATGGGCTATATTTTAACGGTCTGAAACGGAAGTGTCTTTGCACAAAACGCAAGTCACTTTGTGGGCGGATCTTGGGCGCTGATGCTATTTTACGGGATATTTGACTGTTGCGCCTGACTCAAATCTAAAATGGGGTGGTCTGAAGTAGCTACATTAATCACGGGTGTGGTTTGGGCGTAACGTGCAATAAACCAATCAGGGCGTCATCTCACATTCCCTTTAACAACAGGCGCGCTTGTTCCATAGCTGATGGCTGTTATGGTGGTGTATTTGCCCGGTGCAGCCAGGAGCGTTCACAGCGCTATAATTGTACTGTTTAGTTAGGAACGGTCAGGTATTGATTTTTCCTCTTGACAAAATGTAAGACATACTTTCCGATGTTTTGGGATCACTCTCACTGAATCACGAGATTATGAATGCAAGGTGATATTTTTGCTATGTACAATGTAATCTAACATTACCTCTCTATAGACAATGCATATCTTCTGTCAGTTAATCTCTTCTCTCCCGTGCTGCTGGGGCATTTGAGTTAAATGGCATCGGCATGCAATTCAACATCACGTCTCCTTAAGTCATCTAATATTTCCTCATCAACACATCCGTGATTCGTGAAAATGTGTACGCTAGATTTATATACCTATTTTTTCACATCTTAATGGACACCACACTGATTTCCCTCGAGTGGTAATATTTGTCTTTGAAATTATGTATGGTTTATCGAAATGGGAACTACGTTGTAGATGAGTGGAGCGAAGTGTGCGTTGCGCAGCACAGGCAGCCTGTGAGAAACAGTTTCCAAGTTGACCTAACTTTCGACTCTGCACAGTATATCCCATTAACTGCATGACAGTAGGCTATTTACAATATTTTATGTTAAGTAGAGTTTGTAAACACTTTATCATCAACTTAATGCACGCACAACATTCGTTTGAGCAGGAGAGAGAATATCAGTGAATGGATGCAGCAACTACAGAAATTGTAGCCATACTTGCTGCTTTCTTGTACTATTTGCTGGTTAACAGCACATAAAAGCTGATTTAAGCTAATTCACTAACTCAAGACTTCAAGGCCATCATGGATATAAAACGTTTGTTGAAAATAAGGAGGATGGAGGGAACATAACAAAGCCTGGAGTTATTTCAGATGGACTACAGCAAGGTAGCAATGATGCTGCTTAAAACCTTAATAATGGTTATAATGCTTAGGTAGGAGTTATTTCAGATGGGCTACAACAAGGTAGCAATGATGCTGCTTAAAACCTTAATAATGGTTATAATGCTTAGGTAGGAGTTATTTCAGATGGGCTACAGCAAGGTAGCAATGATGCTGCTTAAAACCTTAATAATGGTTATAATGCTTAGGTAGGAGTTATTTCAGATGGACTACAGCAAGGTAGCAATGATGCTGCTTAAAACCTTAATAATGGTTATAATGCTTAGGTAGGAGTTATTTCAGATGGGCTACAACAAGGTAGCAATGATGCTGCTTAAAACCTTAATAATGGTTATAATGCTTAGGTAAGAGTTATTTCAGATGGGCTACAACAAGGTAGCAATGATGCTGCTTAAAACCTTAATAATGGTTATAATGCTTAGGTAAGAGTTATTTCAGATGGGCTACAACAAGGCAGCAATGATGCTGCTTAAAACCTTAATAATGGTTATAATGCTTAGGTAAGAGTTATTTCAGATGGGCTACAACAAGGCAGCAATGATGCTGCTTAAAACCTTAATAATGGTTATAATGCTTAGGTAAGAGTTATTTCAGATGGGCTACAACAAGGTTGGCACAATGATGCTGCTTAAAACCTTAATAATGGTTATAATGCTTAGGTAAGAGTTATTTCAGATGGGCTACAACAAGGTTGGCAATGATGCTGCTTAAAACCTTAATAATGGTTATAATGCTTAGGTAAGAGTTATTTCAGATGGGCTACAACAAGGTTGGCACAATGATGCTGCTTTAAAACCTTAATAATGGTTATAATGCTTAGGTAAGAGTTATTTCAGATGGGCTACTACAAGGTTGGCACAATGATGCTGCTTAAAACCTTAATAATGGTTATAATGCTTAGGTAAGAGTTATTTCAGATGGGCTACTACAAGGTTGGCAATGATGCTGCTTAAAACCTTAATAATGGTTATAATGCTTAGGTAGGAGTTATTTCAGATGGGCTACAACAAGGTTGGCACAATGATGCTGCTTAAAACCTTAATAATGGTTATAATGCTTAGGTAGGAGTTATTTCAGATGGGCTACAACAAGGTGGGCAATGATGCTGCTTAAAACCTTAATAATGGTTATAATGCTTAGGTAGGAGTTATTTCAGATGGGCTACAACAAGGTGGGCAATGATGCTGCTTAAAACCTTAATAATGGTTATAATGCTTAGGTAGGAGTTATTTCAGATGGGCTACAACAAGGTGGGCACAATGATGCTGCTTAAAACCTTAATAATGGTTATAATGCTTAGGTAAGAGTTATTTCAGATGGGCTACTACAAGGTTGGCAATGATGCTGCTTAAAACCTTAATAATGGTTATAATGCTTAGGTAAGAGTTATTTCAGATGGGCTACAACAAGGTAGCAATGATGCTGCTTAAAACCTTAATAATGGTTATAATGCTTAGGTAAGAGTTATTTCAGATGGGCTACAACAAAGGTAGCAATGATGCTGCTTAAACCCTTAATAATGGTTATAATGCTTAGGTAAGAGTTATTTCAGATGGGCTACAACAAGGTAGCAATGATGCTGCTTAAAACCTTAATAATGGTTATAATGCTTAGGTAAGAGTTATTTCAGATGGGCTACAACAAGGTAGCAATGATGCTGCTTAAAACCTTAATAATGGTTATAATGCTTAGGTAAGAGTTATTTCAGATGGGCTACAACAAGGTAGCAATGATGCTGCTTAAAACCTTAATAATGGTTATAATGCTTAGGTAAGAGTTATTTCAGATGGGCTACTACAAGGTAGCAATGATGCTGCTTAAAACCTTAATAATGGTTATAATGCTTAGGTAAGAGTTATTTCAGATGGGCTACAACAAGGTAGCAATGATGCTGCTTAAAACCTTAATAATGGTTATAATGCTTAGGTAAGAGTTATTTCAGATGGGCTACAACAAGGTGGCAATGATGCTGCTTAAAACCTTAATAATGGTTATAATGCTTAGGTAAGAGTTATTTCAGATGGGCTACAACAAGGTAGCAATGATGCTGCTTAAAACCTTAATAATGGTTATAATGCTTAGGTAGGAGTTATTTCAGATGGGCTACAACAAGGCAGCAATGATGCTGCTTAAAACCTTAATAATGGTTATAATGCTTAGGTAGGAGTTATTTCAGATGGGCTACAACAAGGCAGCAATGATGCTGCTTAAAACCTTAATAATGGTTATAATGCTTAGGTAAGAGTTATTTCAGATGGGCTACAACAAGGCAGCAATGATGCTGCTTAAAACCTTAATAATGGTTATAATGCTTAGGTAAGAGTTATTTCAGATGGGCTACAACAACTATGGCACAATGATGCTGCTTAAAACCTTAATAATGGTTATAATGCTTAGGTAAGAGTTATTTCAGATGGGCTACAACAAGGTTGGCACAATGATGCTGCTTAAAACCTTAATAATGGTTATAATGCTTAGGTAAGAGTTATTTCAGATGGGCTACAACAAGGTTGGCACAATGATGCTGCTTAAAACCTTAATAATGGTTATAATGCTTAGGTAAGAGTTATTTCAGATGGGCTACAACAAGGTGGGCACAATGATGCTGCTTAAAACCTTAATAATGGTTATAATGCTTAGGTAAGAGTTATTTCAGATGGGCTACAACAAGGTGGGCACAATGATGCTGCTTAAAACCTTAATAATGGTTATAATGCTTAGGTAAGATTATTTCAGATGGGCTACAACAAGGTGGGCACAATGATGCTGCTTAAAACCTTAATAATGGTTATAATGCTTAGGTAAGAGTTATTTCAGATGGGCTACAACAAGGTTGGCACAATGATGCTGCTTAAAACCTTAATAATGGTTATAATGCTTAGGTAAGAGTTATTTCAGATGGGCTACAACAAGGTTGGCACAATGATGCTGCTTAAAACCTTAATAATGGTTATAATGCTTAGGTAGGAGTTATTTCAGATGGGCTACAACAAGGTGGGCACAATGATGCTGCTTAAAACCTTAATAATGGTTATAATGCTTAGGTAAGAGTTATTTCAGATGGGCTACAACAAGGTTGGCACAATGATGCTGCTTAAAACCTTAATAATGGTTATAATGCTTAGGTAGGAGTTATTTCAGATGGGCTACAACAAGGTGGGCACAATGATGCTGCTTAAAACCTTAATAATGGTTATAATGCTTAGGTAAGAGTTATTTCAGATGGGCTACAACAAGGTAGCACAATGATGCTGCTTAAAACCTTAATAATGGTTATAATGCTTAGGTAAGAGTTATTTCAGATGGGCTACAACAAGGTTGGCACAATGATGCTGCTTAAAACCTTAATAATGGTTATAATGCTTAGGTAAGAGTTATTTCAGATGGGCTACAACAAGGTAGCACAATGATGCTGCTTAAAACCTTAATAATGGTTATAATGCTTAGGTAAGAGTTATTTCAGATGGGCTACAACAAGGTGGGCACAATGATGCTGCTTAAAACCTTAATAATGGTTATAATGCTTAGGTAAGAGTTATTTCAGATGGGCTACAACAAGGTTGGCACAATGATGCTGCTTAAAACCTTAATAATGGTTATAATGCTTAGGTAAGAGTTATTTCAGATGGGCTACAACAAGGTTGGCACAATGATGCTGCTTAAAACCTTAATAATGGTTATAATGCTTAGGTAAGAGTTATTTCAGATGGGCTACAACAAGGTGGGCAAAATGATGCTGCTTAAAACCTTAATAATGGTTATAATGCTTAGGTAAGAGTTATTTCAGATGGGCTACAACAAGGTTGGCACAATGATGCTGCTTAAAACCTTAATAATGGTTATAATGCTTAGGTAAGAGTTATTTCAGATGGGCTACAACAAGGTTGGCACAATGATGGTGCTTAAAACCTTAATAATGGTTATAATGCTTAGGTAAGAGTTATTTCAGATGGGCTACAACAAGGTTGGCACAATGATGGTGCTTAAAACCTTAATAATGGTTATAATGCTTAGGTAAGAGTTATTTCAGATGGGCTACAACAAGGTTGGCAAAATGATGCTGATTAAAACCTTAGCGCAGCTGGAATAATGCTTAGGCCAGGGGTGGGCAAACTCCGGCCCGCCAAGCACTTTCATCCGGCCCGCTGGTGGTTGTGCGGCCCGCCGGCCAATTTTCAAAACCCAGTGTGGCCCTTGAGCCAAAAAGTTTGCCCACCCCTGGCTTAGGCTGATGTTAAAGCGCACGCGATGTTTAAAGCCATACACAATGGTCAATTGGAACAAAACTAAAGGTAACTTTAGCCTTTATAGGGCTGTATAAAGTTGTCCAAATTAATAGGTCATAATTAGGCGTTGTTGTTGTAAAGATATTGCATGTAGATGTTGTACTATATAGGCTACTAAATATTTAGGTGACCAATGCACAAACAAAACCGGGAAACGGACAAATATTATCAAGGCTTTGAATGTTTCCGTCTGTGCACGGGGGTGTCTGTAGATCGGTGTGCATAGCATTCATTCCTGCAGGCCTGTGGTCATGCATGCGCCCTTAAAATAGCATCTGAATTTGCGCCACTGACTTTAGACCAGGGAGTTCCTGGTCTGTGGCGAATTGTTTTCTGAAACTGCAAAATATCAACAGTGAACGTTTTAGCGCCGAACACGCCCGTCTTTTAAGCTGAACCGCAATCGAATTCCCTAATTTACAGGCACGTACCTGTGGAGGGAAAATTCCAATATGCGCTGACTGCAAAATAGGAAAGACAAAAGTGCGAGTATACAAAGTCAATTGCGCTGGTGTGCACGATAGAGCCCATATACTAGTGCTTCCACTAACGACTCATTTTCTATCGACTAATCTAAACGACTAAATTTTTTAAAAATCAAGTGTTTGTTATTTTGTTGTGTCCATTTCATTTTGAACTCAACTGAAGAGCCAAAACATAAAATATTTATCACCCTACTTTTGTTAGAAGCTCATTAAGTAAACTGTTCAAAAACATTATGTATTAAAAAAAAAACCTCAGATCTAATGTCAAACCTTTACTTTATTTGTATGCCAGTCGTTGCCATGGACATAGACAATGTTCAATGTTTCAAATACCACACGCGCACACACACACACACACACACACACTTTGATGTAAATCTGGTGTTGTTTATGTGTGTGTGTAGGCTATGGAGGAGCTAGTGGACTGTGGACTGGTCAAAGCCATTGGCGTCTCCAACTTCAACCAGCAGCAGATTGAGGCCATCTTGAACAAGCCCGGACTCAAGTACAAGCCTGCCAACAACCAGGTAGCCCCGTACACACACACACACACACACACACACACACCTACTCACTCAAATACACACACACTTTTAACAAGTTCCAACCAGGTAAGCAAACACACACACACACACACACACACACACACACACACACACACACACGTACAAACCAACCACCCACCCACCCACACACACACGTACAAACCAACCACCCACCCACCCACACACACGCACACACACGTACAAACCAACCACCCACACACACGTACCAACCACCCACACACACACACACACACACACACGTACAAACCAACCATCCACCCACACACACACACACACACACACACACACGTACAAACCAACCACCCACCCACACACACACACACGTACAAACCAACCACCCCACACACACACACACACAAACACACGTACGAACCAACCACCCACCCACACACACACACACGTACGAACCAACCAGGGCCGTGGGAAGTGAGTTTTGGTTGGGGGTGCTGTAGTGGGGGGAAAAAAAAAGTTATTGTATTTTATTTAAACGCCTTTCTCTGTTAATGAACAACAGCATGACACACAGCACAGGCATACATTACTGTCAAGAACATTATGGCTACACTACAGAAAAAATGCGACAAAATGTCGCAAACCACAGATTGATACTAACGCAAGCAAAGTAACCGTCTGCTATCTGACACTACACTAGTAAGGTAACAAAGTTGCTGTAGCCTTGCACGAAATTGGCCGGTGAACACGCGTGAAATATAAAACTGTTGAACACCAACATTAATAAAACTTAATAATTATTGGCGCTTCTGACATGGGTGTCAAAACAGGCTAAAGACCCTATCGCACAGCATATTAGACAGAACACATTGACTCAAAACATATGCATAACATAGGCCTACACAACGCAATATTCATAGGCTAGCCTACATTAAATTGATCCACATATCACAAATATAGCCTACAACAAATGCTGACATTATAAACGGACAGTGTAGCCTTTAACCTACACTTTCAAAAAGAAGAGAAAGCACGCTCTGAGGAGGCCACTGAAACAGGCACGCAAAGACACAGATGAATAAGTTCATCTACCTCGCTGAAGAGAGCTCTTGTTTGTGGATGGAGCTTACTCAATATCCATGCCACCTTTCACCGTGGTGCGCCGAGACTCCCCGATAACACTATGCATCATTTTAAGCTGAAGATCGAGGCGGCCCGTGTTCAGCTCCTTCAGCTCACGGTAATATTCAGGTACTTAATATGGCATATTGTCGTACCATAAAGCTAGCGCCATAGGATATCTCCCTCAGCTTTGTTTTGTTAATTTGTTTAGTTTTTGTTTAGATCTCCAGGTCTAATGGAACATTTTAGTGCATAATAGAATAATAGGGGGATGGAGGGCTGATCGTGAGTGGCAGCCTATGACATAAATACGCGTGCTTTTACCCCCAGCACCCCCACTTCCCACGGCTATGGAACCAACCACCCACACACACACACACACGCACACACGTACAAACCAACCACCCACACACACACACACACACGTATGAACCAACCACCCACACAAACACACACACACGCACACACGTACGAACCAACCACCCACACACACACACACAGACACACACACGTACGAACCAACCACCCACACACACACACACACACTAGGGGTGGGCGATATATATTGTCTGCGATAATATCGTGATTGTTGTTTTAACGATTTGCAAATTTACATTATCGAGTATTTAAATTACTTATGGGGAAATAACACTCAAAATCAGGCATTGAAACCTCATACATTCACTAAATCCAGGAGGTGTATGCGAGAGAAGCCCCTGGCTGCTGCAGAGCAAGTGTCACATGATCGCTATAGTGGTTCCACGTTGACACACGCACGCCTAATGTTTATTTTGTGCAGCAAGAGTAGCACTTGGGATTTTGTGCAGTGAGAGGTAGGCTACTTGGGATTTTGTGCAGTGAGAGGTAGACTAGGCTACTTGGGATTTTGTGCAGCGAGAGGTAGGCTACTTGGGATTTTGTGCAGCGAGAGGTAGGCTACTTGGGATTTTGTGCAGTGAGAGGTAGGCTACTTGGGATTTTGTGCAGTGAGAGGTAGGCTACTTGGGATTTTGTGCAGTGAGAGGTAGGCTACTTGGGATTTTGTGCAGTGAGAGGTAGGCTACTTGGGATTTTGTGCAGCAAGAGTAGCTACTTGGGATTTTGTGCAGTGAGAGGTAGGCTACTTGGGATTTTGTGCAGTGAGAGGTAGGCTACTTGGGATTTTGTGCAGCGAGAGGTAGGCTACTTGGGATTTTGTGCAGTGAGAGGTAGGCTAGGCTACTTGGGATTTTGTGCAGCTACTTCTATTCAAGTAGCATTGATGAGTCACCTTTTTTCCTACACGGTATTATATGGAGAGAAAACATTAGCCTTTAAGTATTTTAATAGTCAGTTGTAAGCAACAAACTCTTCTCATGTAACCCTTTTGTAAATGGACTGAAGTTCGCTCTAAATATCTATGTTTATCGATTATGCTAACCGTTAGCATCTCTATGGGATTTCTCATATACATTAGCCATAAGCTAACACATTAGTTTCTATTCTGGAATGCTAGCCTACATGATTGCTCTTAAACAAAACATCGAAGGAAATCACTGAGATGCACTCTGTTGGTCTGCTTCATTTTACAGTGAATCCTAAGTAAAGGTTTTTGAAAGGAACTTCAGCTTCAGACTTTCTCATGTCATCGCCACACACTCAAGTGGGGGCAGAATTGGAATGTGTCATAGAGTGACAATGCATTGGTTGAGTTGGTTAAAAAGTCACAGGTTAGGTTATTGGTTATTATTGTACTGATGCTATTCATAAATAATGAGCTGTAAAGTAACTCAGACTTTTACAAAAAAGGATATCGACTAATTATCGTTATCGTCAAAATCACAAAAAATATTGGAATATTATATTTTGTCCATATCGCCCAACCCTAACACACACGTATGAACCAACCACCCACACACACACACACGTACGTACGAACCAACCACCCACACCCACAAACCTACATGCACACACACACCCACACACACACACCTACATGCACACACACACACACACACACGACTGTCTTCCTCTGTCCACTCCCCAGATTGAGTGCCATCCGTACCTGACCCAGGAGAAGCTGATCAGCTACTGCCACTCAAAAGGCATCAGTGTGACTGCCTACAGTCCTCTGGGCTCACCAGACAGACCATGGTGAGACACACACACACACACACACACACCAGACAGACCATGGTGAGACACACACACACACACACACACACACACACACATTCTCAGCTAGACCCGTATTAATAAATGAGCTAAATCATGAAATGTGATTCAGGGCAAAACCAGATGAGCCATCACTGCTAGAAGACCCAAAGATTAAAGCCATCGCCAGCAAGCACAGCAAGACTTCAGCTCAGGTTAGTGGTGTGTGTGTGTGTGTGTGTGTGTGATTAAAGCCATCGCCAGCAAGCACCGCAAGACTGCAGCTCAGGTTAGTGGTTTGTGTGTGTGTGTGTGTGTGATTAAAACTATAAGCCAGCAAGCACCCGCAAGACTGCAGCTCAGGTCAGTGGTTAGTGTGTGTGGGGGTGTGTGTGTGATTAAAGCCATCGCCAGCAAGCACCGGGGGCTCAGGTTGTGTGTGTGTGTTGGGGGGCATGTGTGTGTGATTAAAGCCATCGCCAGCAAGCACCGCAAGACTGCAGCTCAGGTCAAAGTCAAAGTCAAAGTCAGCTTTATTGTCAATTTCTTCACATGTTCCAGACATACAAAGAGATCGAAATTACGTTTCTCACTATCCCACGGTGAAGACAAGACATATTTTGCCAATTTAGGTCCACAGACAAACATAACATTCAAGTAAACAAAAAAGTAAGTAAATAAGTAAATAAGAGGGCACATATAATAATGAAAAATAAGAGCAGCAAAATTTGGTTGAAATTGTGCATAGACAGTCAATAAAATACTAGTGCAAAGTCAGGCCAATAAAAGGCTTGGGTAGTTCTGTTTGACCTAAGTAAGAAAAGAAAGTGGCATAGTGGTGCAAGTTATGTAAGAGCAGCAGAAGTGTTGTGTTTTCAAGACAACAACACCAAGTTGTAAAGTGTACAAGTGTGCAAGTGTGCAAGTGGAGTAGTGCAGGCTGCCATTTTGGGTCCAATGTCCAGGATGTTATGTAGCTGAGGGTGGGGGGGAGAGGAGGGAGAGAGTTCAGCATCCTTACAGCTTGGTGTATGAAGCTGTTGGTGAGTCTGGTAGTCTTGGGGCCTGAGGCTTCTGTACCTCTTCCCAGAGGGCAGTAGATCAAACAGATTGTGAGAGGGGTGACTTGCATCACTCACAATTTTGGTCAGCCTTGGGCGGGTGAGGTGGGTGGTGTAAATGTCCTTCAGGGGGGGAGTGAAGCACCAATAATCCTTCCAGCTGTGTTCACTATGCTGCAGGGCTTTCCTGTTGTATTCAGTGCAGCTTCCGCCCCACACAGCGATACAGCTGGAGAGGATGCTCTCAATGGTGCCTCGGTAGAATGTGGTCATGATGGCTGGTGGAGCACTTGCTCGCCTGAGTTTCAAGAGGAAGTACAGGCGCACTGAGCTCTCTTAGCCAGTGATGCAGTGTTGGTGGTCCAGGAGAGGTCTTCACTGATGTGCACCCCAGGAATTTGGTGCTGCTCGCTCTCTCCACCACAGCACCGTCGATGGTCAGTGGCAGGTGTTGGGTGTGACCTCCGGAAGTCAACAAAAATCTCCAACAACAATCAAACCCGTGGTCAGATGGTCGACCTCCAACCTGTATTGAGTCTCGTCGCCCTTAGTGATGAGACCCACCAGAGTTGTGTCGTCAGCAAATTTCACTATGTGATTGTTGCTGTAGGTTGCAGTGCAGTCATCGTCAGCAGGGTGAAGAGCAGCGGACTGAGCACGCAGCCTTGGGGGCCCCTGTGCTCAGTGTGATGCTGCTTGAGGTATTGTTGCCAACATTACTACTTGGGGCCTCTGACAGAGGAAGTCCAGTAGCCAGTTGCAGAGGTAGGTACTGAGTCCCAGTTTGTCAAGTTTGCAGATGAGTTGTTGTGGTATTATGGTGTTGAATGCAGAACTGAAGTCTATAAACAGCAATCTCACATATGAGTCTCTTTTTTTTCCAGGTGGGTGAGGGCTGGGTGGAGGGCAGAGCAGATTGCATCCTCTGTAGACCGGCTTGGCTCGGTATGCAAACTGGAAGGGGTCCAGGGTGGGGGAGAATGGCTTTGATATGTGACATGACAAGCCGCTCGAAGCACTTCATGATGATGGGTGTCAGTGCCACAGGGCGGTAGTCATTGAAGCAGGATGGAGCAGTTTTCTTCGGCAAAGGTATGATGGTGGCAGCTTTGAAACATGATGGGGCGATGGCTTGCTTCAGGGAAGTGTTAAAGATGTCTGTGAAGACATCCTTAAGCTCCCCGCGAAGTCCTTCAGCGCCGCGACCTGGGATGTTGTCTGGACCTGTTGCCTTACGGTGTTGATAGCAGCAAGTGTCCTCTTCACGCTGTCGGCAGAGAGGCACAGGGGCTGCTCATGTAGAGGGGGATGTGTCTTCTGTGGGCAGGTGCTGTTTTGTGCTTCAAAGCGAGCAAAGAAACGGTTCAGGTTGTTGAGCAGAGGGATGTTGCTCTCACAGCTCTGTGGCGGGGCTTGTAGTCCGTGAGGGCCTGAATGCCCTGCCATAGGCTTTGTGCGTTCCTGCTGTCTTTGAAGTGGGTAGTTATCTTGTGAGTGTATTCCTTTTTGCTTCCTTGATGCCACGGGACAGGTTGGCTCTCGCTGTTTCATGCCAGCTTCATCCCCAGCTCTGTAGGCTTTGTCTCTGGCCCTCAGCAGCCTGAGGACATCCCCCTGTCAGCCATGGCTTCCAGTTAGCCCGAAAGTGATGATGTCTTTTGTGTGGGTCACATCATCGATGCATTTGGTGATGTAAGAGGTTACAGTGTCTGTATACTCCTCTATGTCTGTCCGGTTGTTGTAAAGTGGCTGCCTGCTTAAACATTTCCCAGTCTGTTGTGTCAAAGCAGTCTTGAAGAGCATCGAGGCTCCCTCAGGCCACACTTTTACCTGCTACTTAACCGGTTTGTTCGCTTTTACCCTTTGTCTGTATCGCGGGCATTAGCATAACAGTGATATGGTCTGAAAGTCCAATGTGGGGGGGGTGGCTTTGTATGCTCCTTTTGTGTGTAGTGTAGACCAGGTCCAGGATGTTATCTCCTCTTGTTGGAAAATCAACATGCTGGTGTAGCTTTGGAAGTACAGTTTTGAGATCAGCATGGTTAAAATCTCCAGTGAAGATGGTGAAACCGTCTGGGGTGTGCCGTCTGTTGTTCACTGACAGCCTGGTACAGTTCACTAAGAGCAGCGTTCTTATCGTTGTTGTTGGTGGGCGGGATGTATGCGCGACTAGCAGAATCGCGAGTAATTTCCCTTGGCAGGTAAAAGGACGGCACTTTATGATCATAAACTCTGCCAGTGGTGAGCAGTGTTTGCATACTACTACAGTGTCCCGGCACCATTCGCCGCGGATGTAAACACAGATTCCTCCTCCTCGTGATTTACCTCCCTTTACAATGGCCCTGTCTGCTCGATAGCATGCTAGCTGCTCCAGTTGTACAGCAGAGTCCGGAATGTTGTCATTTAACCAAGTCTCAGTGAAGACGCGAGCACACAGCAGTTACTTACTGTCGGTTCGTTGATCTCAGCAGTCGTTATATGTGATCCATTTTGTTGTCCAGTGATCGTTACATTTGCCAGGAGAATGGATGGTATGGCTGGGCGAAGTTGGGCTGGCGCTAGCCTGGCCCGGACGCCTCAGCGCTTGCCCCCTCTTCTGCTTCCTCGCGACACCTTCCGGACGCTTTCTTTCGGGGAGGAGTAGCAGGCGAAGTCGGTGTTGTTGCAGGCGGAGTAGTCGAGTTCCTTTAAGCGTCTCTGTTGCAAAGTCCAGAACGCTGCAAAACTTGCTTTTGCAGATGTCAATTAAAACTGCCTGCTGTACTTGTAGTGCGGCGTAGTAAGACGAGAGGCGAAACCGTAAAACTTTTGGACAAACACTTTTAAGCAACAAAACACCGTCACGGTTGGGACAGAGAGGTAAAAGGTCGCGTGTGTGCACGCTACCGCCATCTTGGTGTGGTGGTGTTTGTGTGTGTGACTAAAACCATCGCCAGTAAGACTGCAGCTCAGGTCAGGGGTGTTTGTGTGTGTGTGTGATTAAAACCATAGCCAGCAAGACTGCAGCTCAGGTCAGGGGTGTTTGTGTGTGTGTGTTTGTGTGTGTGACTAAAACCATCGCCAGCAAGACTGCAGCTCAGGTCAGGGTGTTTTTGTGTGTGTGATTAAAACCATAGCCAGCAAGACTGCAGCTCAGGTCAGGGTGTTTGTGTGTGTGTGTTTGTGTGTGTGACTAAAACCATCGCCAGCAAGACTGCAGCTCAGGTCAGGGGTGTTTGTTGTGTGTGTGATTAAAACCATAGCCAGCAAGACTGCAGCTCAGGTCAGGGGTGTTGGTGTGTTGTGTGTGAGAGAGAGAGATGTGGTGAATGAACAGTATGTTTGTGTTTCTGTGTGTGTGTGTTTGAGATGTTGGAGCATAGAAAGCATTTCCACGCTGACATCACATGAGGGGTACCATGTGTGTGAGTGTGCGTGTGTGTGTGTGAACTCAACAGAATCCTTCTCTGCAGGTTCTAATCTGGTTCTAATCTGGGTTTCCCTTCTCTGCAGGTTCTAATCCGGTTCCACGTCCAGAGGAATGTGGCTGTTATTCCAAAGTCCTCCAACCCCAGCGGATCAAAGAGAACTTCCAGGTATTTTTCCTTTTCGCTTATTGATCAGCTCAACTGTTATTGATCAGCTCAACTGTTATTGATCAGCTCAACTGTTATTGATCAGCTCAACTGTTATTGATCAGCTCAGCTCAACTGTTATTGATCAGCTCAACTGTTATTGATCAGCTCAACTGTTATTGATCAGCTCAACTGTTATTGATCAGCTCAGCTCAACTGTTATTGATCAGCTCAACTGTTATTGATCAGCTCAGCTCAACTGTTATTGATCAGCTCAGCTGTTATTGATCAGCTCAGCTCAACTGTTATTGATCAGCTCAACTGTTATTGATCAGCTCAACTGTTATTGATCAGCTCAGCTCAACTGTTATTGATCAGCTCAACTGTTATTGATCAGCTCAACTGTTATTGATCAGCTCAACTGTTATTGATCAGCTCAACTGTTATTGATCAGCTCAGCTCAACTGTTATTGATCAGCTCAGCTGTTATTGATCAGCTCAACTGTTATTGATCAGCTCAACTGTTATTGATCAGCTCAACTGTTATTGATCAGCTCAACTGTTATTGATCAGCTCAGCTCAACTGTTATTGATCAGCTCAACTGTTATTGATCAGCTCAGCTCAGCTGTTATTGATCAGATATCAGCTCAACTGTTATTGATCAGCTCAGCTCAACTGTTATTGATCAGCTCAACTGTTATTGATCAGCTCAACTCAACTGTTATTGATCAGCTCAACTGTTATTGATCAGCTCAACTGTTATTGATCAGCTCAGCTCAACTGTTATTGATCAGCTCAACTGTTATTGATCAGCTCAACTGTTATTGATCAGCTCAGCTGTTACTGATCAGCTCAGCTCAACTGTTATTGATCAGATATCAGCTCAGCTGTTATTGATCAGCTCAGCTCAACTGTTATTGATCAGCTCAGCTCAACTGTTATTGATCAGCTCAACTCAACTGTTATTGATCAGCTCAGCTGTTATTGATCAGCTCAACTGTTATTGATCAGCTCAGCTCAGCTGTTATTGATCAGATATCAGCTCAACTGTTATTGATCAGCTCAGCTCAACTGTTATTGATCAGCTCAGCTCAACTGTTATTGATCAGCTCAACTGTTATTGATCAGCTCAGCTCAGCTGTTATTGATCAGATATCAGCTCAGCTGTTATTGATCAGCTCAACTGTTATTGATCAGCTCAACTGTTATTGATCAGCTCAGCTGTTATTGATCAGCTCAGCTCAACTATTATTGATCAGATATCAGCTCAACTGTTATTGATCAGCTCAGCTCAACTGTTATTGATCAGATATCAGCTCAACTGTTATTGATCAGATATCAGCTCAACTGTTATTGATCAGCTCAACTGTTATTGATCAGATATCAGCTCAACTGTTATTGATCAGCTCAACTGTTATTGATCAGATATCAGCTCAACTGTTATTGATCAGCTCAGCTGTTATTGATCAGCTCAGCTCAGCTGTTATTGATCAGATATCAGCTCAACTGTTATTGATCAGCTCAACTGTTATTGATCAGATATCAGCTCAACTGTTATTGATCAGATATCAGCTCAACTGTTATTGATCAGATATCAGCTCAACTGTTATTGATCAGATATCAGCTCAACTGTTATTGATCAGCTCAGCTCAACTGTTATTGATCAGCTCAGCTCAACTGTTATTGATCAGATATCAGCTCAACTGTTATTGATCAGCTCAGCTCAACTGTTATTGATCAGCTCAGCTGTTATTGATCAGATATCAGCTCAGCTGTTATTGATCAGATCAGCTCAGCTGTTATTGATCAGATATCAGCTCAGCTGTTATTGATCAGCTCAGCTCAGCTGTTATTGATCAGATATCAGCTCAACTGTTATTGATCAGCTCAGCTCAACTGTTATTGATCAGATATCAGCTCAGCTCAGCCTCTTTATTAGACGTTAATCAGATTAATCCGATTTTACATTCAGATTCAAGTTCTTGTTGATGATTTAAATTGTCTCCACATGACATGAGATGGTGCCAGCTTGCGGAACTCTAAAAGACACAGGGTGGTTGTGGGTAATGTAGTTGTTTAAGGTGGTTGTAAGTAATGTAGTTGTTCAGGGTGGTTGTGGGTACTGTAGTTATTCAGGGTGGTTGTGGGTAATGTAGTTGTTTAGTCTGGTTGTGGGTAATGTAGTTGTTCAGGTTGGTTGTGGGTATTGTAGTTGTTTAGTCTGGTTATGGGTAATGTAGTTGTTCAGGGTGGTTGTGGGTACTGTAGTCATTCAGGGTGGTTGTGGGTAATGTAGTTGCTGATTGCTGCTGATGTGTCTGCAGGTATAGACTGTGATCCATTTGTTTGTGGTGATAGCTTGGGACAACCTGTCATTTGTTAAATGATGTCACTTTCTCTAAGACAGAGCTATATGTGCTCCGGTCAGGCTCGGACTGGTAATCTGTACAACCGGGCTAATGCCCGGTGGGCCGGTCTACATGTGGGCCGGTGACCTCCGGGATTTTTTTTTTTTTTAAGTTATTTAGCCTATTTGCGGCCCGTTATGTAGACCTAGGCCTAGCCTATAAATGCAGTTGCATCCATTTGGCTTGGGGGGTGACAGGTCAATCATTTTGGCCTCTTAATGACAGGTTCAGTGTGTGTTACGATCGCGCCCCCCTGCCCCACCCCTCAAGTGGATTTGTCCAAGCAGCCGCTAGTTCGAGTGCATGGTAGCCTAGGCTGTATAAGTGCCCTCCGCTGGCTGGTGTTAACATTATTGCAGTTTAACCGTAAACAATCAGAGGTCTAGTTTTATTCCATAAATATATTGTTTTTATAGACATAGTTGCACGCGCTACCAAGAGCTCATTTAGGCTACTGCACCTACTGTAGTGCGGTTCTGTCAACATAAAAAAAACTACGGGTAGCCTACAATTTTTGGAACAAACTTGGTGGAAAAGTGTAGCGCAGGTTAAAGAAAACCCATTCATTTTTGGAGCTGAGACTACTCAAAAGGAACTTCAAAAGTATTTCCCATATAGTAGGCCTATCCTTTTTAGCTCTAAACGAAAAGTGAAACTTGAAAGTGGTCTCTCCACCGAGTGTTACATTAGATGCACAATCAATCGCGAATCGATGCAGGTAAAAAGTAGGCTATCAACTGGTTAGTAACGAAGGTATTGCAAAATGTGATGATGGCACACAAACTAGGGCAAAAACGTTTAGTATAGCCTACACTTGTGGTGATGGCCTACAGTTAATGTGAATCGTGGACTATAACCAAAGTAAAGGAGAAGATTTGCACCAAATAGGCCTAATGGCTGTGGTTGTGTTTCTACAACATGTTGGCACAAAACGTAATTTCTGTCCACTATGACTATCTCCATGTTCAGTAGCCTATATTTTTCATTTAGTCAAGCAGTGACATGTGGTTTAATGCATGGGGTAACATGACGTGAGACAGACGGAAGATGAGCCTGTCTTTAGTACCCCATCCCTGAATCCTGTCCCTCTCAATTTCAAATCACTTTAAAACGGTGTGATTATTTTTTTTTTTTTTTTTTAAATCCGGAGAGACACCCCGGACCCCGTGTTATTGTGATTAGGCTATAGGTCCAAATCTAAATGTTTGGGTTCAGTTTATGAAGTGTTGCTACAGCATAATACTGTGTGTTTGTTATTTATGGAAGGGATTTTTTGTGTGTGTGTGTGTGTGTGGGGGGGGTTGTCGGTCCAGTGGTGGGCCGGTCCAGGAGAAAATTATCAGGGCCAAATTTTGCTCCCAGTCTGACCCTGGCTCCGGTTGAGTTTACACAGTTTTGGTGTATTCACCTTGAGTAGCGTAGTGTTGTCTAGCATTTGTTTTTAGCAACACAGCAAGCCACTTTTACCAACACATTCCAAGATATACCACGAACAACAAGACAACATAGCACATACCCTTGAGGCATTAGAGTGTGTACGAGTAATTGGTTGGAATGTGTGCGAGTAATTGGTTGGAATGTGTGCGAGTAATTGATTGGAATGTGTATGAGTAATTGGTTGGAATGTGTATGAGTAATTGGTTGGAATGTGTATGAGTAATTGGTTGGAATGTATATGAGTAATTGATTGGAATGTATATGAGTAATTGATTGGAATGTGTGCGAGTAATTGGTTGAAATGTGTGCGAGTAATTCACATTTGCTAAGCAGTAAGAAGAAGAGTAAAGCAGCACAAACAGGGCGGCAGCGGCAGTCATCTTTATTTTCAAGTCTTAAGCACTCTCTGCCGATCTTGGGGGTCCTCTGGTTTGAATGAGCTTCTCATCAGACGACTTGAAATAGGCTTATCGTGTAATTTTGCGTAACTTCCGGTCTTTCTGACAATTTACTACTTGTAAGACGAGTAGGATGGACAAATGGATCACACCATTAGTCGTTTAGTCTGATTGTGGGTATTGTAGTGGTTCAGGGTGGTTGTGGGTATTGTAGTGGTTCAGGGTGGTTGTGGGTACTGTAGTGGTTCAGGGTGGTTGTGGGTAGTGTAGTTGTTCAGGGCGGTTGTGGGTATTGTAGTGGTTCAGGGTGGTTGTGGGTAGTGTAGTTGCTGATGGTGTGTCTGCAGGGTGGTTGTGGGTAGTGTAGTGGTTCAGGGTGGTTGTGGGTAGTGTAGTGGTTCAGGGTGGTTGTGGGTATTGTAGTGGTTCAGGGTGGTTGTGGGTAGTGTAGTTGTTCA